>NC_142515.1:122900384-123054615 GCF_057876585.1 Rhinolophus sinicus
ATTAATCTGATTACTGTTGGTGTTAAACAATACATTGTTTAAGATTGATGTATTAAAAAATGCTTTGTACATGTTTGCAATCTAAAATAAAATAGTCCTGGCCTGATTTCCCCCCTGTACAAATATATGTTGCTTTCTACATGTATTTTTCAACAAAATATTGATTCAGTGACTAATGAGGAGTTTTGAAGGTTCAATTGTGTTCCCACAAAATGCATACAATGAAATCTGAACCCCCAGTAGCTAAGAATGTGACCTCAATTGGTGATAGAGTATAGTGGTAAGCAAGTTCAAGTGAGGTCATTAGGGCAGGTCCTAATCCAATATGACTGTTGTCCTTATAAAAAGATGTTATCTAAAGACAGAAAGTCATACAAGAATACCATGTCAACGTGAAAACAAGGAGAGGAATCTGGATTCAATCCTTCCCTATGCAGTACTCAAAAAGAACCTACACTGCCAGCATCTCCATTTTGAACTTTTAGTCTGCAGAGCTATAGGACAATTAACTTCTTTGATTTAAGCCAACACAAGTAGTGTGTGGTACTGCATTATGCAGTCCTAGCAAGCAAATGCAGAGAAGAAAAATTGAATTACAAAATAGTGAAATATTTAGTGTATCAGATGGTCATTGTTTAATTATAAATTGTGTCAGTTAACGTATCTTGATCCTCATCTTATAAATTTACCTCCACCTTTGTAGAACAGATCTAGTATCAATGATCTCTCCTCAAATTGTTCTAAGCTGTTTGCCATTCTTTTTCCCTTTATTTTTGTTTCTCTCTAATAAACGTCATCATTATTTGCAAGTCATTTTTATGTCTTTTTTTTTACCAGAAATTTCTGAAAGGCTGAAGATATATACTATATGTAATGACATCTTTTTATCTTTCATTGAACTTAGAAGGAATTACCATAATAGAAGCTAAATATTAATATATTTATTAATATGTGTTTAGAAAATTTATTTGCTCTTACACACCAGAGGACCTCTTTTTAGCTACACTTCCATCTCACCATAAGAAAACATGTCCCTTTTGTTAGTAAAGTTACATAGGTTTCAGGTGTACAATTCTGTAATACATCATCTGCAGTATATATCATGTTGTGTGTTCACCACCCAGAGTCAATTCTCTTTCCATCACCATATATTTTATCCCTTTTACTCTCATCTCTGACCCACCACCCCCCTTACTCTCTGGTAACCACTAAACTATTGTCTGTGCCTATGAGTTTTTTTTTTAATTTTTTTATTCATTTGTTTGTCTTGTTCCTCTGTTGCTTTCAGTTTTATATCCCACATATCAGTGAAATCATATGGTTCTCGACTTTGTCTGTCTGACTTATTTTGCTTAGCATAATCATCTCAAGATCCATCATGTTGTCGCAAATGGCACTATTTCATCTTTTCTTACGGCAGAATATAGTATTCCATTGTGTTTATATACCACATATTTTTTATCGAATCATCTAGTGAAGAACACTTTGGTTGTTTCCATGTCTTGGCCACCATAAATAAAGCTGCAGTGCACATGGGGGCACATATATCTTTCTGGATAAATGTTTTCAGATATTTGGGGGAAAGGAATTGCTGGATCATATGGTAATTCTATTTTTAATTTTTTGAGGAACCTCCACAGTGCCTTCCATAACGGTTGCACCAGTCTGCATTCCACCAACACTGTTCTGTAACTTTACTAACAATCGTCACCCCAGTAAACTTTAATTTAAAAAAAGAAAGGAAGATTGTGTCATGAGTTAATAGTATTCTTAATATGTCTAAATGAGTAGATCTTAAATACGTAACTATTAAAATAAAGGTTTTTTACCTGTTAAAAGAAAAAGGAAAACATGTCCCTGTTTATATAAAGTTTGCTTTTCCCTATCTTCTTAAAATACAAAGTTATTTTAATTGCAATTTATTATGCATTTGATATGCTATTTCATGATTTCAATAAAGTGCACAAAACTCAGACTGTCATTTATGGGAGCTATAAATTATCCTTCAAATACAATAATTTACTTCTAATTACTGTAATACCATGGTTTCCACATCATTAAATTTAAAATTAGATAATACAAAGTCATTCTAGCTATTTTAACCAATATGTGCATGGTAGACACCCTTAGCAGCTTCAATGTACCAGTTCATTCTTCTCTTTTTCCTTGAAAACAAAATTTGAATTTGGTTCTGGAATCAGGCTATACCTTCTCAATCCACATTAGTAAATATATATCTCAGGAAACTTCATCCTGCTACCTTTACAGAGATCCGTGGATTTATTCAGCAGTTCACTCAACAAGTATTAATTGTACAATCAACTCTATGGCTGTTTTGGAAAGAATTAACATTTCATCTTGCTGATTGACTGCTGTACACAATTTTATTTATTATGTAATCATTTCTTCTTCCTAATTTTTATATATAGTTTCCTGGACTTCTACTTTCATGAAAAGAATATTTAATTTTCAATAAACTTTCAGAAAAAATATTCACATGTATCCTTTTAAAATTTTCTGTTTCTTAACATAAATATATAGAAGTGGGAAATTTGGTTAAAGGGTATGACTGTATATTTTTACATACATTGACTACATACTTAAATTGGCCTTTGAAGTGACATTGCTTTTCTTCTATCTTAAAAATACCATGTGAATCATTATTGGAAAAAAAAATGAAAACATTAGCCAATCCGATAAACTCAAATGGAGTTATATCTTTCATTTATTTGAATGCTTCTAAAGTTCAATATTTATTATGTTATAGCAATTATATATCATTTTATAAATTATTTTATTTCCTTTGCACCATCATCCTTTGGTTGTTCATTAAGTTTATTGATTTGAAGGCATTTTAGTGTGAAGAATATGCTTTTCTGTCACATCAAACATACAGATTTTTTTTAAACAATTTGTCATTACATTTTAATTTATAATCTTCTGATATACAGAATAAACAATATTAACCTAATATTTCTTCTTTTAATTAAAACTTATTGGGATGACAATGGTTAGTAAAATTGCATAGATTTCAATTGTACACTTCTGTAATACCTATGTATAACACTGTATCTTCACCACCGAGTCAGTTCTCCAACCATCACCATTTTTTTGATCTCCTTTACCCTCAACTACCACTCCCCTCCCCGCTTAACCTCTGGTAACCACTGAACTATTTATTGTCTGTGTCCGTGAGTTTTTGTTTCTTTATTTGTTTGTCTTGTTTCTCTGTTGCTTTCAGTTTTATATCCTACATATCAGTGAAGTCATACAATTCTCGACTTTTTCTGTCTGACTTATTTTGCTTAGCATAATAATCTCAAGATCCATACATGTTGTCGCAAATGTCATTCTTTCCTCTTTTCTTATGGCAGAGTAGTATTTCATTGTGTATATATATATCACACCTTCTTTATCCAATCGTCTAGTGAAGAACACTTTGGTTGTTTCCATGTCTTGGCCACTATGAATAAAGCTGCAATGAACATCGGAGCACATATATCTTTATGGATAAATGTTTTCAAATTTTTTGGGTATATACCCAAGAGAGAGATTGTTGGGTCATATGAACAGATAACTTTCAACAAAGAAGCCAAAAACATACAATGTAGAAAAGATAACCTCTTCAATAAATGTTTTGTTGATAGATTATTTTGCTGTACAGAAGCTTTTAAGTTTGATATAGTCCCATTCATTTATTTTAGCTTTTACTCCCCTTGCCTTTGAGGTCAAATTCATAAAATCCAAGGACCATAACAAGGTCCAAGGTACCTATGTTTTTCTCTATGTAGTTATTTGTTTCAGGTTTTATGTTTAGGTCTTTGATCCATTTTGAGTTAATGTTGGTACATTGTGATAGATAGCAGTCTAGTTTCATTCCTTTGCACATGGCTTTCCAATTCTCCCAGCACCATTTATTGAAGAAGCTGTTGTTTCTCCATTGTATGTTTTGGCTCCTTCATCGAAAATTATCAGTCCATATTTATGTGGGTTTATTTTGGGTTTTCAATTCTATTCTAGTAGTGTGGTTCTATTTTTCTGCCAGTACCATATTGTTTTCATTATTGTTGCTCTGTAGTATAAGGTGGTATGAGCGAGTTTGATACCTTTTGCATTATTATTGTTTTTTTCCTTAGGATTGCTTTGGCTATTTGAGATCTTTTGTGGTGCTCTACAAATCTGATTTTTTTGGTTTTATTTCTTTAAAAAATGTCATTGAGATTTTGGTTGCATTAAATCTTTATATTGCTTTTGGTAATATGACCATTTTAACTATGTTGATTCTTCCAATCCATGAACACAGAATGTCTTCCATTTCTTTTGTTCTTTAATTTCTTTTTTAAAACGTCTTCCAGTTTTCAGTGTATAGGTACTTCACTCCTTGGTTAAGTTTATTCCTAGGTATTTTATTTTTTTGTTGCAATTGCAAAAGGAATTTATTTTATTTTATTTTTTTCTAAGATTTTATTGTTAGCAATGGATGTTTTTTCATTGCTTTTGTAGCCAGTAACTTTACCATATTCATTTATTGTTTCTAATAGCTTTTTTGTGGAGTCTATAGGGTTTTCTATATAAAGACTCATGTCATCTGCAAAAAGAGACAATTTAATTTCTTCATTCCCAATTCAGATGCCTTTTATTTTTTTCTGTTGCTTGCTTGCTCTGGCTAGGACTTCCAAACTGTGTTGAAAAGCAGTGGGGATAGGGGGCAGCCCTATCTTGTTCATAAATTCGAAAACTATAATCTTCCCAGTAGGTTAAATTGCATTAATAAACAGCTAACATATCTGTCTTCTCTCCATCATAGTTGCCATCACATTAATGCAGGTCATTAATTTATTTCTTTAAAAAGTAAACAGTGAGTGCCAGATATGTGCCAGATACTTTCTAGGTGATATAGGTACATCAGTGAACAACACAGACAAAAGTCTTTACAATTCTGGAATTTCTATTCCAGCAGAAGGAAAGAAAATGAATAATAAACAGAGTAATAGGTAAAGTATATTGCATGCAAAAGATGGTGTGTGTGACAAAGAGACCTAGGAATGATTGAGGAAGGAGTTACAATTCTAAGTTTAATGGTCAGGTTAGGCCTTCATAAGATGATTGATGTTTGAGAAAACACTCAAAGAATGTGAGGAAAGATATCTGATAAAAGAACATTCTAATCACTAGGAAGAGGTGTCGAAAGCCATAGTACAGATGAGTCCCTGACACACTGAAGGAAGAACAAAGAGATCAATGTGCTTAGATTTTCCCTTTGAGTGAAATGGAAGAGCCTTTTAAGTACTTTGAGTATGTATGATTAACATTTTTCACTCATCATTCTGGCTGCTGTGTTGTGAGAATACACTATAGAAGAGTAAGGAAAAAGGCAGGTGGACCCCTAAGGAGGCTCTTAAGTAATTAACATGAGCTGCTGCTGCTCAGAAGAGGGTAGTACAGTGGTGTGTGAGATGTCTTCAGATTTTGGATGCATTTTAAACATAGTATCATGATACATAAATGTGAGAAAAAGGTGAGTTTCTTTTTTTCTTTCTTCCTTCTTTCTTTCTTTCTTTCTTTCTTTCTTTCCTTCCTCCCTCCCTCCCTCCCTCCCTCCCTCCCTCCCTCCCTCCCTCCGTCCTTCTCTCTTTCCTTCCTTCCTTCCTTCCTTCCTTCCTTCCTTCCTTCCTTCCTTCCTTCCTTTCCTTCCTTTCCTTCCTTCCTTCCTTCCTTCCTTCCTTCCTTCCTTCCTTCCTTCCTTCCTTCCTTCCTTCCTTCCTTCCACAACAAAGATGGGTTAGTATCAACTGAAATGGGGGAAAAACAAAAACAAAACCACTGTATGTGGAAAAGATGTTAGGGAGGCTGTGGGGAGACTATACCAGGGTTCAGGTTGTGACATGTCAAATATGAGGCACCTATTGTATAACCATGAGGAAATGAAGATTAGCCAGTTGGGTACAGAAGTTGGAAGTTCAGAACAAATCCAGATAGAGGTGATTTAATGCTGTAACATCAGACAGTATCCGTTTGTATGTGAATACACAGAGAAAAGAAAAAGAGGAAAGAAGCAAGACTGGAACCCAGGCCATTTCCTCATTATTTCCCACTCTGATGATTGGAAAAACTGCTAACTCTTCTCCAACATTTTAATCTCTATCATCTCTAATATTATCTCTCCACTATTTTCATAATTGTTTTTTTACAGTGCAAATATTACCTCACAACTCGCACTGTGAGAGAACAAAGGGTACACAAATGTCACCTTAATGTGCAAGAAATTTAAGAATTTGGCCATACTAATTGTCTTTCTTAGCCTTCCTTTTTTAGACCATACACTGTACCTTCGTCCTATGACTCCCAACAAACAAAAATCACCCCAATTTTTCATACTGCTAATTCTTCATGTTATTCTATTTTGGAATGTGCTTGCTACCTGTTAATTCTTTTCACTCATGATTCAGGTATCACTATGTTTATGTGGATTTAATTGATCTCAGTATGTAAACGTGACCTTACAGTATTTCCATATTACCAATATGCAGTATCTTAGTGAAAAATTCTATGTCTTTATCCAACATTACCCTAATGATTTCTTAAAGACAAATTCTATATCTCATTTAAATTTGTGCCTTGATCACCTAAAATAGTGCACATATAAAGTAGACATGGGCTAAATGAATAAAATAATGGAATGATTCAATATAAAAACATTAAATTATTTGGGATGTATCAGTACTCAGTTTCAAAATTACATATAAACTGGTTACAAATATATTTACTCATTTTTGGTACATGGTATAATAGAAAATATCATAAACTCTTATTACTCAGTATATGTTCATTTAATTGAAAATACTATCTATATATAAAATATGTAATCTCTCTGGGTAGTGAATTGGCCAAAAGCAATCTCGGAATGTGCTTATTCTGGAAGAACTATTTGTTAACTGGAAGAAATATGTAATAGATGTGAAGAGATTACAATAGTAAAGAACACTTTTTAAAAATATATCAAGAATTAAAAGGAACATAAAGAACTCAAATGAACAGACAAATTCAATACAAAAGGCAAATAGCATCAGTCTATGTGACCAAAAATCTTTAATATAAAGCTATTTTCGTCTATGCCTTACACCTCAAACTAATATAAAATAATATTGAATATCAACTTTAATTGAAAAATAAAAATGAGTAATGTTTTAAAAGTAATTTTAAAGAAAGATCAATGTAGGGGACAAAACAAAAACATAATGTTAAAATTAAATAATAATTGCTATCTTCAGAGTAATTAAAAAACTAAAGATGAGAGGCAAATGGTACATTAAGAGAGAATCTTTCAACAAATAAGAGAAATACCCTTGGGAAATAAAAATTGTAATAAAATTGTTTTCAATTTGAAAAATTGAAAGATAAAGTTTAAGAAATACTTAGAAAGGAAAAACACAAAGATAAACATCTAGAAAATGGAAAACAATATAAAAATGTTTTAGAATTATCATCTGACTAATAGGCAAAAGAAGTAGAAGAGTAAGGAGGAAAAAGAGAAGAAGGAGGAGGAAGAGGAGACATCTGAAATTGGATAGGAGAAAATTATGATAGAAACCATACAAGAAAATATCCAGAATTAAAAGACAAATCTTCACACAAGGAATAACAAACTACTTCCTAGTATACTGAAGGTTAATGAAAACCAAGTCATAGCTTCATAAAAATGTCAAAACACTTGAGCAAAATGCAGAATATAAACAGAAGGCGGGAGAGGGAGAGGGAGATGGAGAGCCAGAGGGATCTTATACAAGTGATTGCATATCAAAATCCCCTTAACTGTCACACAAATTAAGACAGCTGAGGGAGTAGACTGATTCCCTCAATTCTCCTATAAAAAGTAATTTCCAGAACAGTATTCCAATTCTAAGCAAAATATTCAAGAATCTAGGAAAAGAAATCTTGACATACTTTCAAAATATTTGCCTATTTGTCATGCTTTCATCTGAAGCAACTATTGGGAGATTTTTTGACCAAAATAAGAGAGTGAACTACAAAAAAGAAATATAGAAGTTCAAGAAACAAGGTCAAACACAGAGGAGAGTGGCAAAGTATTTCCTAGGATAATGATGATACAAAATGCTAAAATGACTTTCTGCAGCACTAGAGCAGGAAGATGATAGCATGCTGATGAATGTTTGTCAACCAACAGTCAAAATAGGTAAATAAATACTAAATAAAAGATAGATAGATAGGTAGATAGATTGATGCCCCATTTTGTAACATTTGCTAATTTCTGTGGTATAAATATTCCTGTCATGGCTGAAATTGTGACTTGATTGACTGCTAATTTGGAAAAAGATTCTCAGGAGTTGGTTCAAGCCACCTTCATCAGACTATGTATCTTCAAGAGAAAAATAATATTGAGCAAATAAAATAACTCATCTAGTTGACCATTAAATAAAGTGTTTTATATTCCATCAGAGTGTTTGAGGATAAATTAATTATGGGCATATAGGAAACTATACAAAAGAGAGAACAAGGCAGTTATTAACTCCAGGAAGGCCAACAAGTAAATTAACAACCCAGGGGAGGAAATGCAATATGATTATTGATTTAAACAAAAATTAATATAATTACATTAGCAGGGTCATAGAAGGAAAGTGAATCCTAGAGAGCTTGAACGTTTTAAATCTATATCTTTCTAGTAGAAAAATCAATAGATAATATCTAAAAAAAAATTAAAATAAAAAAAGCACGTAGAAGCATAATAAATGAATTTTAAGAAACAGCCCAAATAATTGGAAGAAGTCATCTTCCTTAGGGATTAAAAGGCAGAGTGGGAATATTTCCCTCTTATAAGTCTTGTGGTATTATCTGAACTCTTAATCTACATGTATTGTTTATAAAATTGAAATTAAGTAAGGAGCACATTATCATCTTCTTTAAAAATAGGAATGTTTTCAGTTTTATGTAATATTCTTTCATTTTAAAACATTACTCCAATTTTTAAAAATGTATGAAAATGTGGAATCAAGAATTTGGAACAGGTAGTCATATTGATTAAATCTGATGAAATGATATTATCTAAAACCTTGTTAATATGCTGATAATACCATGCAGATGTTCTCTTTAATACTTTTGCAACATCTGACACTATTATTCCAATCATGATCAATCTGCATCTGGGAAATAGCTCCACTTGAGTAGTCAATGTCCGTCTTGCCTGCGGTCTTTTCTTGACTCCAGCTTTCACCCTTTTTCCTTTCATGAGTAAGTGGAGTTCTAGGTCTTCTCCTAGTTATTTTCTGTTCTGTGTCTTAAAAAGAAAATTTACAAAGTGTCTGTTGTTATCATTCTTTACTTGGGTTCTTCAGCAATTTATGTACTATAATTCCTCTAATTGTGAGTCATTTACAACTTATTTTCTGTAAGTTTCGTTATTTAATTCATTAATTTCCCCTATTTTTATATATATTTTTTCCCATTTCTTTAAATTTTTGAAAACAATTTTCGGAATCAAGAGACTGTTACTATTCATAATTCCTAACGAATTACCTTGGTCAATAATGAATAAGAAAAACAAACAAATGACCAAATAAATAAATAAATAACTTCAAATAAAAATTTGTTGTTTTGTGCAAGGCATATATCATAATAATTTAAATTAGTTTATGGCCAAAATAGGTCTATATTTCAGTACCCCAGCCTATAGTAAATATGGAATATGCTGACATATTTTGATATAGTAAAAAAAAAAAAAGTTTCTCCAATTATAGCAAAATCACTTGATAGTCTTTTTTCCTGTAATTTCACCTGTATACAATTTTATTATCCTTTTTAATATTAAGTATATGCAAAATAGATAAAATTGTGTTTTATTTTATTTATACTCATTTTATTCCATTATTCTTGATATTTGCCATGTTCATATATAATTATGAGCAAATTATATTTTTCTCTTTTTAGGTAGTCAGTATTATGCCTCTGTTACATTAACACATCAATCTCATTTTCTAACATTTTACTCATGTTATTTTGTTTCTAATATATAGGTTAAGCATCCAGCATAACGTTTTAAATTTTACTGTTTCAGGAAAAAAGTATTTATATAAATTGTCAATTATTCAGCAGAATCTATCTTATTAAAAAAAATACTGATATGACACCAGCTGAGTTTATTTGCTCATTTATTCAAGGAATATTACTCAAGAAGTTCCTATATTCCAATACCATTCCAGGAATGTGCAACAGAGTAGTGAACAAAATAGGTCTTATTCTCATCGAGTTCATGGTTAACACTGCATTGATAAAAACTATGTATCATATTTGAATTATATTAATGCACCCCAAATTATTTTTGTTTTCATTCATCCCAGGGAAAACATGTAGTCAATTTGCAATTCTGTTGAGTTCTTACTAATTAAAGATTTCCTTATAGCTTAATGCTAAGAATTACTCAACCTGTCTAATATTAATTATACCTTGAGGTAATATAATGCAGGCATGTTTACTTCTCAGTATGTGGAAATTAGCATTGGCTTTAGTATTCTAGTAAACTCAGAGGATATCTATTACATGTTTTGCTTTATTTGTGAATACCAGCTGTGTCTCATATGTAGAATAAAAAGAAAGTTTTGTCCACGTGGATTTTTTTAAATTACTTTAGCCTCTTACACACTGACTAAAGACATTATATAATATCCTGTGTTTTTTGGTTTTTTTTCTGGGCCTCTACTCTAATGTGCTAAAAAGAACATTTAATAGATTTGAGGTTTATATTTGCCTTACATAGTATTCAATACAAGATTTTAAGAAAAAAATAACCCAAGAATGTCAAGGAAGTTCTACTTCATTATTGTTATATCACACAACGGTTCACTGTGTGATACACAAACTGGCTATATTGATCTACAACCCTGAATTTTGCCAAAGTAATGAAATTATATCTGAGCAGCTGTCCATATTCCTTAGGGACCTTTTCTGTATAGACCCAAATTGTTGCCTGATGTTACAAATCACATATAAATAAATGTAATAGGAATCACAGTGACATAGTAGCCACCATAACACAAAAAGTTCTGGATCTGACATCAGGAAAGAGTTCTACTCCTGATCCTGCCCCTTAACTAAGCTTGAGATGTTCGCCGTGCTGGACGTCACGTTATCACAGGTTGCCATTTATAGAATGAGATGACTGGTTTAAAAAATCTCTAAGGTAATCACTTTGACTCAAAAAGTCTAAAATTATATATTATAAAGATAGATATATAAAAATACATATATATATGAAAAATTAAAAGAAATTACCAAAAACATAAGAGCATAATCTAAAAGTTGATCTCTTCTAAGATTTCTTTTTTTTTTTTAACTCTTCTAAGATTTCAATTAAAACATTTTTTAAAAATTGTAGATGTCAAGTAGAACTGAACTTCTCAATGTCCCAGGAGGGCATGTAATGTTTTGAGTAGGAGACAATGTCTCTAGAATTAGATTGGAATTAGATTTGTGTGTGTCCTAGCTAGCACAATCAGGATGATGGCAATAACTAGATCACAGGGCTGCTATAGTGCTTAAATGATTTAGCATGTGCAGAGGGCATTGACCTATAGTTGGGGCACAATTAGCATCAATAAATGCTAGCTGATATTATTATTTCCATCAATATCATTGTTAACTAAAACATCAGAAGTGCTTGCAAAATTGTACATTTTTAAGAGGTATAATGTATGCTTACAACCAGAAGGCAGACTCTACCTTCTCATCTATAAAGATATTGTTCACGTATTTACAGCAACGGAAATAAGAATATGTGGTAACCTTGTTATATGGAGTGTGGTTTTCCTGATTAATACGTTTATTTCATAATATCATTTTTGAGGTTTTTCTATCATTTTTGTTACATTTTAAAAGTATTTGACAGCTTTAAAAACTGCATAACATTTAAATATATGCAGATTAACATAACTAGCATGTGAATGATTTAATATATTTAAGATGTGTGTACTTTTCTACATCTTTATTATACTTCGGTGAGAGTTGTGTTAAAAAATGCTTACATCCTTAGTAAAATACAATGTAAACCTAACAATAGAAATGGTAAAGCCATGCTAGAAGGCTGGTATGGTATTAGGAGGTAGAGATTATTTTTTTCACATAATAAAAAAGTTGAGTTTTATACATGTTAATTCTTAAGCAAAAAATGTCAGCGGCAATGATATTTGCATATCATTACCTCAGCCTTCAACTAGTAAAATCTCTGGTGAGTAACACACTTAAGGGCTTTGTTGAAAGTCTACACCATATTTAGCAATCTCAGAGGGCCATTCCTTTTCTTAAGTATATATTCCTCATTTTCATAGTACAGAGTCATTTTTTATATTGGTTTTATATACCGGGGGTGCCAAAAGAATATATAAAGCGGACACTTTGGTCAGCGTTGCTCAAGCAGTAGTTCACCATAATCAGAAGTGTCTGGACACTGATGGTAACCACTTTGAGCACCTCTTGTAATTGCAGAAGTCAAACATGACTTGTATTCATCGTTTGTTATTGGTATATATTGAGTACTACAATTTTAATACAGTTTTGCTTTCTTAAAATTGTACATATTTTTGCACTTTCTGTATATATGTGATACATATATATTTTATATATTTATATATGTAAACTACATTAATAAATAATATAACATAATAAATCATAATATGTAATATTTAATGATTTAATTGATGTATTTTACTATTTTAAATATTACAATATACACATAAAGCTTTATACCTCTATAGCAATTTATATGTAGAAGAAAGAAATCATGATGTATATCTTGAAATCCTAAGGTTTATTACTCAAAATTGGTTAAAATTGAAGATATTAGCATTCGTCTTTGTGTGTTTTACGTCACTCTTTCAAATGTAGTCAACTCATAAGAATGATCAGATAAATAAAAATATCCTTATTCATAATAATGTGTGTTGTTAATTCTATGCCACAGATGCTTTATATATGAATTCTTTTTAACAAAATAGAAAATGCTTTTTGATAAGTATATAAATTCAAATTAAGTTATACAAATAATAGTAACATATCTGTTTAATGTCTTTAGTTTTGCTATAATATTTATCAGTCCAAACCAAATCATTCTATTTTTTTCCTGAATAATGTATTTGCCTAAAATTATTTTTTTTCTTAACAAGTTCAACAAACGTTATAGTAGCTTGGTGGACAATTTCATAGGGATGCTGAATATAATTTTACATTGGTATGATATTTATGTATCTATTTACTGTTATAATAGTTATTTACAGCAATGCTGGAATGAACATGCTAAGAAAATAGTTAACTTACACAGTGAAGCTACTTGGAAAAGGATGACTCTGTACAGGGTGGAGAAACTTACTTTGCTGGGAAATTCTTTTTGGAGTATAGTATGGAAAAGTACAACAGTCTTAGATTCAGATGAAGTTAGAATTTTATCCTTCAAGGACCATGCTCTAACAGTTTGAACTTGATCAATTAGACATTGTTCTCAATGCCAGCTTGGCCACTGACTCCCCATGTGACTTGATGCTTAGAAGCTCAGTTTCTTCAACAATAAAGTAGAAGTAAATCTGTAACTTTCAGTTTTGCAGACATTGCAGAGTCACAAAATGCATAGCTCACTACAATGTATTTAGCAAAATTCATGACTGTTGTTATTGCTGCTGAGATTGTCTAATGGTGCACATGATGAATGATATATAATAGCATTCACGAATAAATCTTTTAAGAATTATCGTGGGTCAGAGTGGCAAAAAGGAAAAAAATGCGGTTTCTAAATCATGTGTTCATTCATGGAGCTAGTCTATTGGGGAAGAGCTGACAACAAAAATGTAAAGGAATCGATAATGATATACTTAGAACAAATTAGAAGTGCTCTGGATGTAATAAACAAGGCACTATGATGGACACAAATTGGGCAGAGTGGGCCACACTCTTACATCAGATCATCAAGCCTTTTCTAAGGTGTTAACATTTAAATGGATATAAAGACAGAGTCACTTAGGAAAAAAGCATTACTATGTGTTGATAAGAATATAGAGAACTTTGAACCCTTGTGCACTGTTGGAGGGAATGTAAAATGGCACAGCCACTATAGAAAACAATATGGTGATTCCTCAAAAAGTTAAAAATAGAATTTTCATAAGCTTTAGGAGTTCCGTTTCTGGTTATTCAAACAAATATTAAAATGAATTGAAAGTAGGTTCTGGAAGAGATATTTATATACTCATGTTCATGACAGAATTATTCAGAAAAAGCCAAAAAGTGGAATCAATCAAAAGACGTATAGACATATAGATTTAAACCTATAGGATAAACAAAATATTAAACACACACACACACACACACACACACACACACACACACACACACACACACTGGAATAACATTCAGCCTTAAAAAGGAAGGAAATTCTAACACATGGTACACTAGGATGGCCCTGAGGACATTATACTAAGTGTAATAAGCCAGTCACTAAAAGAGAAACACTATATGACTCCTCTTATATGCGGTATCTAGGGTAGTCAAATATATAGAAACAAAAAAGGACAATGGTGGTTGCTGGTGGCTGGGGAAAGGAAAATGAGGACTCGTTCTTTAGATACAAAGTTTCAGTTTACGAGATGAAAAATTTCTGGAGATCTATTGTACAACATTGTGAATATACTTAATACTACTGAACCATACACTTAAAAATGATTTAGATACTGAATTTTATGCTATATGTATTTCACCATATATTTTTTAAAAAGCATTATGATAACAGTGTTTAAAACAAATGGAACACAATTACTATCTAGAAGAATGAGAAAAACAAAACAACTTGGTACGTTGTAGAAATTAATGGCCAAAGCTTAAGGGTCCTCAATTGTTACAGATTGTCTCAGGCCTTGGGGTCATTATTAAGCATTTTAATGTCACTCAGCATAAAATAAGAAAGTACTGAAGATTTCCAGATTAATCAATGACTTGGAGAGATGCCATTTGTTTCTTATTGGGATCCTAGCAATGAGTGAACTAGGATAGATCTTTCCTATAAGCTCTCTTTCTAGTGACCATCTCAAATTAAATGTCACATGTAGTACAGCAGAAAAAATGTCATGAGTTCATTGAAGGGAAAAGGATGGTCTCCGTTGGCTGTATTTATAGGTCTTATGGGGACCCTTTTGTGGAACTAGTAGGAAAAAACAAAATCATAGCTCCTCACCAGTACCATCCCTCACTCTTTACACAGGACAGGCTCTTTTAGGAGACCTGGGGAGAAAGATACTCATAAAGATTAATAAAACTTGGAAGTAAGGAAGAAAAGGAAAGGAATGAGAGTGGATAGGATGACAGGAGGGTTGGAGTGACAGAGAGTGATATCACCTAGCCACAAAGCAGGAGTCAGAATCTATGAGGAAATTTGGTCAGGATAGTGAAAAGGCGTATTTAGGAAAATAATGTTTAATTTTTACATTGTTTGCATTGCTGCTTGGTAAATCCTCTCCAACTTCTGAAAACTTCAGTTAATCTGCCACATTTACAAATGTTTTGCGTAAGTATTTTAGAGACGGAAAATCAAAGATGAGGTTGGGTTTCTTATCTGGCTCATCGAGGTACTATGACGATATAACAGGCAGATGTGTGAGATGTGCTTAAGAAAGGGAGGTCAGCAAAAGTTGCATCTTCAAGCCCCAGAAAATGACACCCCTCAGGAAGTTACAGCACTTTTAGCAAAGGCACTGGATGACCCATATGACCAGGTGAGGGTATCTGAGCCAATCTAAATCTTAGAGCGAAGTGTGGCATAAGCTCACATCTGAATTTAAAGTAAATGAATAAAAGTCAGATGTTGATTACTTTCTGAAGTTCTACTCTTGCATTGTCTTGCGGATTTCACAAGAGCACATGTGTATAATTCACCAATGTTTACTCATCCATGGTACTTACTAAATATGTGTTCAATAATCAATGGAGTACCAATCCCAGATTTATTACCACACAACACCATTTGCTCCAGGGCCTTCTAAATGGGAAAACATTTCTGAACATAATCTGCACCCACCCACAGCCTCCCCCACTTCAAAATCACACTCTGGGGGAGAAGGAACTGCTTGTTATTCTCATGATGAAATGACACCACTTCACCTACTCTCTACATCACAAGTGGTTCAGGGGCTTAGCCTTCTAATTCATTCAGATTCTTCCACTCCTCTTTCATCCAGAATTTTTGTTTCACAAATAATCCGTTCTCCTAAATCATTTTCTAATTTCTTTGTGTTTCATCGTGTTTTCCTTCTGCTTTCTGTAAGAATATGCTTGATTTCCTATAAGCATCGATTGAATAATAAACAAAATATCTCTGGAATTGTTCATCTTTTAAGCTATATCCCTTATTCTGGCCCTTTATTATCAAATATCTTGATAGGAAATTCTACACAATAATTGGTCTCCAAATACTTGTAAGCAGTGCTTATGTTTTGTATGTTATTAATCCAATAATGAGCATTAAAATAACTCAATGTATATAGTCTTTTTAACAAAGAACTTCTACCAACTTGAAAGTTCAACATTCCAAATGGTGTCATAAGAGATAATTTATGCACTTTGATAATTTGACTAAATACATCTACTTAGTAGAGTGTTTGTGAGAATCTAGTATAAAACTACTCGTGTATAACTCAGTTCAATGGTCATATCTTTAACGAAAGACACTATTTCTCAACATTTTCAACAACTGTGTTGTAAGCTTAGGCAAGGTTTGCACTTACATTTTATCATCTAAATCACAGAAATGATATCTACTTTATAAGGTTTTAAATTATTATGAAAATCCTCATACACACAACTGATATTTAATCCACATTTTAATTAATTAATTGATTCTGCATGTTTCTCATTGAATTTAAGCCTCTGAATATTGCCTTTTCCTATTCTCAGATGGTTAAGAATTTAAAACAAATGAACACGTTTAAGATTTAGATTGTACGAGGAATTTTACAACCTACATTTTCAGAACATAAACATTTGGGAGGATATACAGGATATTTTTCATATGTCTAGCTCCCAACTGCAGTAGCAAATTACTGCTGTATTATTTATATGACATGAAACAGAGTCACTTAAGTAGTTTAAGGCAATTCTGTAGGAGAGGTTCATTCTAAGGATGTTGATGATTTATAGTTCGAAGGCAACAGAACACTGAGCCAGACATCATTGCTTGCCAGGGCCTGTCTACAATAAGACAGGCATTTCATGGTTCTCAGTTACTGTAGCATTTTGTCACTTCCCCCTAGTGGCTGCCGTGACAACGACATGATTGGTGCAGCTACGTTAATACAATGGAGAGGGCATAGTTACATGCTAGTTTTTTTGCTAGTGTTCTTGGGGCTGAGATTGTAAGGTAAACCTGTATTGTTTTAAAAGTAGAGTAGGAAGCGTCTGGTCTAACATGACTGCTAAGATCAATGTAGAACACTAGGGAAGGAAATAAGAATTATTTTAAAATGATTGTAGTATACATTTCACAGAAAAAAACGAAAGGTTTAAGAACAAGAAAGTACTTGTTAGTTATAACATCATTACCCAGTTTACCTGCAGCATTTAAAAATTGTTTTTCTAAACTATGAAACAGCAAGTGAGACTGGACAGAAAGTAATATAAGGCTAATAAGCATATTAGGTAACAATGTGATATGATCCTTACTAATTAAAAATTTGTTTTCAAATTATGTTATTTCATTTGTATAAACTATGCATTTTGCTCTACATAGGAAAACATATTTTCAGGAAAGTTTATATAAATAAGATCAGGATAATTTCCACTGTAAAATTAAAAATCATGCACTATCGCAATCCTAACAGTTTTAAAACATTAATCACATTTAAAAATGGGTAAGCCATTTCTCTTCTCCATTTAAATTACTCTAGCACACATGCCTTTAATCTACAGTGAACACTTAAATATGTCAAATAAATCATGCAGTTTAAAATCATTGTAATGCCTAGAATGATTGTGTATTTAAATGCATTTTTAAAGTATGGATTTCTTGAAGTACAAATATGGATTCATGAAATATTTGTTTTCTATAAAAGCAATTTTGCTTGCTAACTTTAACAAATACATTTTTTTTGTAAAAGAAGAAAATTCAAAAAATATTGAGGTGGTTATTCTTAATACTTACAGAATCATTAATATCATAGTACATATTTTTCCACAAAATATACTACTTGCACACACACACGTATATGTGCAACTATATGTGGTTTTAAAAGATGATATTTCATAAAAAACTTTTGCAAACACTCTTTTTTCACTTCATATGTAATGAGCATTTTCTGTGTTTCTAAATATTCTCCTAAATTGTGGTTTATAATAGCTGCATACCATCTCATCACATGTGGATATTATAGTTTAACCAGTCTATTTCTGTTACATATTTTATTTTGTTTCAGTCCTTCACAAATCATGAAATAAAATTTCTCATCAAAACTTCATATACAGCACCAGAAACACGGTTCATTAAGAATGATAAATTGAACTTTATCAAAATTAAATCCTTTTGTTATGAGAAAGAAACTGCTTGCTAATAGAATAAAAGGAGCTACAGATCTGGAGAAAATGTTTGCAAATCACATATCTGAGTACCTAGAATATGCAAAGCACCTTTAAAATTCAAAATAAAGAAAAGACAACCCAACAGAACAATGGGTACAAGATATGAAGAGATACGCTACCAAGAGTAGACCAAGATGTCAAATAAGACCTTGAAAATATGTTCAACATTATTAGCCATTGGGCACATGAAAATTAAAACCATGATGAGCTTCCACTGCACACCTATTAGAAGGGATGAACAGAAAACATTCTGGCAATACCTGGTACTAACAATATGAGGAACTGGATGTCTTATGTATTGCTGCTTGGAATATGAAATGGTACAGCCACTTTGGAAAACTGTTTGGCAGGTTCTTAAATATAGTAAATCTGTACTTACTTTATGGCCCAGGAATTTCAGTCTTGAGTATTTACTCTACAGATGTGAAAACTTATGTCCACACAAAAACCACCCCAAAATGTTAATAACAGCTTTGTTCATAATTGACAAAAACTGGAAACAGCCTAAATATCCTTAAATAAGTGAACAGATTAACAAACTGTAGTATAGCCAATCAATTTAATAATACTCAGCAATAAAAAGAAAAAAACACACACAAAACTTTTGATACACACAGTAACTTGGATGAATTCCATATGCATAATTCTGAGTGAAGGAAATATGTCTCAAAAGATTTCTTACTCAATCCTTCAGTTACATGCCATTCTGGAAAAGACAAATTTATAGTGATGGAGAACACATTAGTTGTTGCCAACGTTATGGGTAGAGGGAGAGAGGGAATATAAAAGGATAGCATGATGGAGTTTTTAAGTGACGAAATTATTATGTTTCCTGATTATAGTGGTGGTCACAGGTGTTATGCATGTGTTAACATTTACAGAACTTAACTCCATATGGAAAGAAGTCAATTCTGTTCTTTGAATGTTAAAAAAAAAAAAAGTTTAAGTCACAACATATTTACTATTGCTTTAAAACAGTAGTGTATCATATTTAAAAAAATATATGTACCTCGTATTATTGTCTTATGCCTTGGATAATTGGAGTCAGTGAGCCAAAATACATCACAGTTTTTAAATACAAACATATTTACTGGGGTATTTTCCTTTAACCTAAAGTACATGGGCTTGTTCATTTCCTACATTTTTGCCAACATTAAATCTTAGTCTTTCATTTTTGCCACATGTAAGGTAAAGTGAAACTATATTTATTATTGTTCAAATTTGTATTTACTTCTTACTACTGAGGTTGATGTTTGATTTTATGTTCTAGTCCATTTCTATTATTCTCACTTTTTTCTTCTATCACATTTTATTAAGAATATTTCCACCAGATACAAATTTGATGCCATTGATCCACTTGGCATTGCTCTTGCCTCCAGGTGTCAGGACATTTTAATTTGTTTTGAACCATTCACTAAATGAAGATGCACAATTAGGCTGCTACTTTGAAGACACAACTTGCTGCTTGTTACTAGTCCTTTGTGTCTCTCTCATCTGTTTAGTCTTGAATAACAACAGAGCTGTGAGCTGTCAGTAACTACTGCACAAGCTGTGAAATTACCCGAAGAAGACAATTTGATTGTACTGAAAAGACTTCCTATAGGACAAAAGCATAGATCTCTCTTTCCATAATTTTGGACTCATGGTAATGACTCATACAGCCGCCAAGAAGTGGTAGAAGAGGCCCAATGAAGAGAAGAGCTGTGCTGCCTGGTGAAGGTCTGTCCCAGGACATTTTAGCACCTGGGTCATAGTTATGCACATAAAATTAGACATCTAACATATTGGCTCACTCTTACACTCTGGAATTTAACACACATTCTCTTATTCCATAATATGAACAACTTCTTAGAAACTTTCATTCAGTTCATTAAAGTAGGTTACGATTTTTTGGAGGTTTTTTCTGTCTAGAAAATAACTGATGATTTCCTCAAATGGCATTTTGAAAATTCTGAATTATTTCCAAGCATTATCTGTTATTTCACCTTTTTTTTTTCAATAGAAGTTATTGAATGCATGCTTGTTTATCGGTGTGTACCCTGAGGGTAAAAGACATAAAACCTTAGAATTGAAGACAGGCACCTTTCTGAAGTCCCCTAGTTCTGATTCTTGGTATGACCATAAGTCTGATTTGAATCCCTGTATCTTAATATATAAGATGCAGATAATATAGTAACAGAATATTATGAATCCTATTTCCTTTAGACATGATAAAGTTATTGGATTTCTTTTTCAAGGTCTTCGAGAAAAGCAAAGAAGCTATTTCAGGCATTGTGGTGACAATTTAAAATAAAAATTGTTTTCAAGGGAGGACTACAATGAAAATGGGTACTTATTAATTAGTTTCAGCAACAGTTCAAAAAATTTTCCATTCACTATTTTTAATATTTGACGTCTTTGTTCACCAAGGCAACAGGCATGGCTGTCATGTAAATACAAAAAAAGAATAGAAATAAATATTGTATATGTGTATATGTATGTATATATGTATATGCACACACACATACACACACGTATCACTAGTTTTATGATTGGTATATCTTTTATGGAAAACAAATTCATAACGGCGATTAAGAAGAAAAATTTACAAGTATGCCCATTTTTATTTAGTTATGACTCCCTTAAAATAGTTTCTAAAAGCTCAATAATTTCTTTCTCAATGATTGGGTAAATTAATACTAAAAGTTTCCTAAGTGGTTTCTTTCAGTTTGATAAGTTACATCCACCAGAATAAAATAGATTGTAGAGAAGATTATATTTGCCTGCTCTTGCCACGTTCCCCACCTTCTCATGCATCTTCAAAGCATCCACCTCAGGTGTTCCATTGGGTGGAGTGCCAACCCCATGGTTTTCGTGTGCTCTTTTTGTCTATTACCAGCACAGTCAAAACATCCATTCAGTCCTTAGTGTCATGCTTTTATGCCCCAATGGAGATTCTTAGCCTGACAATTTATCCACTAATGATGTTAACAGTAGATTCCAGGTAAAATTCATGCAGTATGCAATATTTCAGATTAACTTTCCTGAAGACAGTAATCCCACCTTTGTTGCTGTGAATGTTGATATCACCCCTATGCCAGATCTGTCTAAGGCAGGTACCACGCACCGGTGAGATAGGAATTTTCAACTTGAGTCATCCTTCATGGTACATCAAATCCTACAATAACACCCAAGTTATTGCTCCCACTTAATAAAACTATCAATAATAACTTGAAATAGTTCTATTAGTGAATTCTGATGATCCCAAAGTTCAGTAAAAAAAAAAAAAAATATATATATATATATATATATATATATATATATATATATATATATTAAACCCAAGGTTTTAGTTAATACACAAAATATGGAAAATAAAAAAGTTAATAAATTATATAAATGTTAAAATGGATAAGATCATTAAAAACCCATTACTTCTATTGCAATATCAGTAAAAGCTTAATAGGTTGTGATTATGGGCCAATTTTTCAGCTGAGGCTTCTTGTTCTTTCAAAATGTAAACAGGAAGAAAATGCAATTTAACATCAAAATTGTGGTACAACCAGATTTCATGCCACTTGAAATAATAAGTTAGGTAGGTCTCAGCACACTTTATTTTTCATTGTTTTTTAACATTTTGCCCTGTAATATGCATGCAAGGTTTTATCTATACAAACTATGTGTCAAGGCACAGACACGTGACCCCATATTCTTTTTTTTTGTGGGGGCGGGGGAGGTGGCAGTTAAAATAAGCAGGAGACGTTATACATGAGGTTTGTCTTGGGTGCTACAAAATAAGTGGATCTATCTCTGCCCTCCAGAATCTTAAAAGTTTATACAATCATGTAATGCATAATGACATTTTGATCAATGATGGACGGCATATATAATGGTGAGCCCACTGGACTGTAATGGATTATAAACAAAAATGTGTGTGCAATGTTGAAAAGAAAAAAGAAAAAGGTGGACCCCACTAGGATGTTGAATTTACTGCTAGCTCTGGGTGGTTTAAATAGTTGAGGAGGCTCAGCGTGCTGTCTACCTGCCCTGTGACCGCCCCAGCGGGGTTCTGGAATTGGTGAGGGAGAAACTTGAGAGGACTAAGGACACGGGAAGGCATATTCTTATAACAGATGCTTAGCGACTTTGATTAGGATCTTCATGTGGAATTATTGTGATATGGACCCTCTCTTACACTGATTTTTCAAATATGCTACTTTCTCAAGTGTTAGGTGTGTTCATTAAACTGATGCTGGACGTTTTCCAAAAAGCATTGTTTAGTATGGCAACCAAAACAAACAAACAAACAAACAAACAAACAAAAAACACAAGGATTTAATTTCCTATAACTGCATGGCACACTCAGCTGCTGTAATTTCTCTACATTTAAAACTTGACTAAATTAATGGAGCCTAATTCATTCAGTCCTTAAAACACTTCTGTTTCCCTAGATTTTTATTATTTATTAAAATTAAAAAGACTGAAAATAAATTAATTAAATCTTTAACTCAAGTACATATAAAGAAAAAAATGCATTAAAATCGTGCAGAAGAAGGGAATTAATAAAGATAGGAGAAAGTAATGAAAAAGATGACAAAAGAACCCTCTGATTTGATCAATGAAATTCAAAGCTCTTTCTGTGGAAAGATCAAGAAAATAGACAAATATGAAACTCTTAAATCCAAAAACAGAATCCAGTAAGGAAATATTAGAGGTGAATATACAAAAATGATTTCACTCTCCAAATGTCAACAGTCACATGGGAATAAACAGTATGAATGGAAATAAAACACTCACTATGATGCAAGTAAAAGAACACATTTACAACGGCCATAGCTGTAAAATATTTAGGATTAACCTTAACAGTAACTTGCAAAATGATATATGAAAAGTGAATATTTATAAAGACTACATACCAAGAAGTGACTATATGGGATGCATGCTAAATTTCAGAATATGGATTTGAAACCTATTCAATATTTTAATTATAGACTAAATATTTTTATCTACTTAAACAATTGCAAGGGAATTTTTAATAGAACTAGGTAAAATTAGTTTAATATAACAAAAAGAAAATGTTCCATAATAATACTCTTCAAATTTGAATGCAAACTACAAGACAGAACTGTGCTACATACAGCCATGAAATTATTACACCCAGTGATAGGGATTCAAAACAGTGTTTGTACTGGAATTATCATAAAGATCATAGCAAAACTGTATACATTTTAGACATTATTTAATTTTAGGGGATATTTTAGATGAATGAAAACCAGCCTGTTCTATTCAATAAGTTAATGGTCTATTTAATTCAAGGAAACAAACTTCAACTCATAAAGTGAACACAAGTAAATCTGAATTTTTTCTCTTATAAAAGTAAAACAAAAATCATATATAAAATTTGAAAATATTTATAGGGAATATTTTTATAAATTTAGATTTAGGATTTTTTTTTTTTTTAAGCAAAAATTCATACCAACATCCATACTTGAAAATAAATTAATTCATTTAAAAACTGAACCTTCATCTATCTAAAAATTTCAAAACATTAATTGAAAAATCTGAGTTTAAGAAAATATCTAAGACTTAAATAACAGCAAAATAACTACAACGCATTAGATATAAATCTCTCCTACACGTCAATATACACACACATGCACATGAACACACACACACACCTAATAGAAAACAGCCTATGAGTGTAAATATCAAATTGTTCACCATAATAACTCCTATAAAGGGGAGTAATTAAAAAAGGAAAACATAATGTTACACTTTTAATTATTTACTTTACACTTTATTATTATTTGAATTATAATGATGTACATATCTTAATTTATGTTATACATATTTTTTAAATATTATTAGATATCGGGGAATATTTAATATTCTCATTGACTCTCAATAAAAAAATAAAACAGCATATCAAAGTAAAATATCCAAAAAACAAAGGTAAAGCAAATGGCTGAAAATCAGACAAGAAAATTGACAGATTTCTCTCAAAAGAATAGCAACTATACTTACTGGTAGACTCAAGTTAAACAGCGAACATCAAAAGTCAGTATTAGTACCACAGTTTTTTTAATCCAGTCATCTACCAATGGACATTTCAGTCATTTCCATGTCTTGGCTATTGTGTATAGTGCTGCAATAAACATAGGAGTGCATACATTTTTTTTGAATTAGAGTTTTGGATTTCTCCGGATAGATACCTAGGAGTGGAATTACTGAACAGTTGTCTCATTAGGGAGACCACCTCAGGGATGATGTAGATGTCTAATCACTGCAGTGTACACCTGAAGCTGAAGCTGAACAATAATGAATGTTAACTACAAGTTTATAGTATATATACTACAAGTAAATATATATGTATATACTTACAAGAGGCGGAGTACAACATTAGGAATAGAGACAGTGGAAATGTAATGGCTGTGTGCGATGTCAGAGGGATAGTGGATGGGGGGGTTGACATAGTGTGAGGGATATAAATGATAAACGTCTAAGTATTACTTTGTTTTGTGCACCTAAAACTAATAAAAAAATGTCGGTATCAGAATATCTTCAAAGTTAAAAAAAATGACTGTTAGAATTCTATTCCTACTAAATATACTTCAAAAAAAAAATGATAGTATCGGAGTTTTTTCCAAACAAACAGTATCTGAGAAAATCCTAACCACATATTTAAAGCACAGAAATCTTCCCAAGTAAAGGTTCTAAATTAGAAGGAATAAGAATGAAAGAGAAAGGTAATATGTGGGTGTACACCCATTAATATTAAAATATGAGCTAAAAAACATATATTCGCACTAGATTATAAGTAAGGGGTATCCCTATAAATCCTTCCATTTGCATGAAGAGGCAAAATACTAGTCACTTAGATGTTGATAGATTAACAGTTCATGTTTTTGTCACTACTGCAATCACTAAAGAAGAGTGAAGGAGGGTATAGCTACCAGCCTACGAGGAGGGGATGATGATGATAACTCAATCATCAAACACATGTGAGAAAAAAGAAAGAAAATAACATAATATGAGAAATAGAAATCAAAAGTGTAACTACGTTAAAGGTAAATTGACTTTTCAATTCAATTGTAAGATAAAGCTGGTTAGAGTAGATCAAAACAAATCAATTTATATTATGCTTATAGGATTCACATAAGAATATAAAAATACAGATACTTTGATTATTAAATGAAAAAATAAAATCACTTCAGAAACTAACCAAAAGAAAACTCATCTAGTTCTATTAATATCAAAGTGTGGATTTCAAACCCATATTTTTAAAGATTTATAAAGTATGATGCAAACAGAACAATTCATTTAGGAGATATAATGATTGTACATGTGTAACCTAGTAACATATTCACAAATATATAAAGCAATATTGGCAAAACTGAAAATGAAAAATAAAAAAGATTACAATCATAGTGGTAGATTTTAAAAAACTTTCTTAGGAATTAATAAAAGACTGAAAATAAGAAAGCATATAAAACTTTGACATTATGTTTAACAAATTTGATGCACTGATAGATGCAGAAAGTAGCATCAAACAACTGTACATTACACATTGTTTACAAGTATGCACTAAAAAAATTACTAATGTTGACCATCTACTTGAACAAAAAGGAAGTCTCAGTCACTGTAAAGCAATTAAATGTGTAAAACACACTAGAAAGTAATAATAAAATATAATCATAATATTCAAACACTTGAATGTCACCTTCTAAATTTTTGTAAAACACACTAGAAAGTAATAATAAAATATAATCATAATATTCAAACACTTGAATGTCACCTTCTAAATTAGCACTAGGTCAAAAAGATATCACAATGAAAATTGGAAAACAACCTCAATAGCGATGGAAACACAAAGTGAGCTTTGGGTTCTTGACAGTGTTTTATTTTATTGCCTGTGCACCTGTGTATAGGACTGGCTACATAATTTGGGGCCCAGTGCAAAATGAAAATGCTGATCAAAAGCTATTATGAATGTTAAGATTATCAAAATAGCATTAAACTAAGTATAGGACCCTTATAAGGGTGTTACAACAACCATGAACCTTATCTTGCCTCTATATTCACTTTGTAATTACTCACTGAGGTGTAATTTATGGTTTAATCACTTTTATCTTTGTGCTGGACTTCAGAATAAAATATATGTATGTGTATATATACCCACACGCATACATACACACACACACACACTCACACACACATATATGATGAGGTAGTTATGTAGTTATCCAGGCAAATTAAACAATAGATAGATATAGATAGATAGATAGATAGATATAATATGTATATTATATCTATAGATATAGATATATAGGTATATGTATATATATATAATATACACACATAATAAATATTAAATGTGTGTGAGTAGATACACATATACATATATATATATATATATATATATATATATATATATATATACCGTGTTTCCCTGAAAATAAGACCTACCCGAAGAATCAGTTCTAATGCGTCTTTTGGAGCAAAAATTAATATAAGACTGGGTCTTATATTAATTTTATGTTATATATATATATATATAATTATATATATATATATAATGGAGCAGCTATGTAGTTATCTGGGCAAATTAAACAAACAAAACTGCTTGTAATGGAAAATAAGGTAGAAATTTGTGTTCTTAAGATCTATATGCTTTTCCCACTGTCAGATGAATATTTGTTACTTCAGTGAAATTTTTCTTTTTAAACACTTTGTTTCCAAAGATAAAACCAAAGGCAGAGGTCCTTTGAAGCAACTCTCATGCCCAGTTTCTTAGAAGTTATGGTGGGAGGTCTTCCCAGGAGATAGTCATCCAGAAAGTCCTACTGAAAGTTTGGGGAATAAATTAAGAAATGTATGTGTGATGGAGAAGAGGAGGAAGAATAGAGTGAGATTATGTAAAATATTTTCTAGTAATTCATTTATTGACACTATATTTAATCAGTAGCATTGTATAACATATATACCAAAAGTACTTGCTAAAATGTTAAATGCACATATGTATTTTCAAATTTCTACTTCCATGTGGCAATATAAAAATAATCCTTGCTTCATGACCTCTTTTTAATATTTGCTAAAAACTTCTTGCTAGAAGTATCAGGTGTGTAGATCAGAAAAGTGATAATTAGCAATGTTTCTATTCTACTTAATCTTACCTCTCTTGCATAAAATTAGGCATTAGCTTTCTAAATTTATCCAAATGAACATCAGTCTAGGTTAAAAGATGCAGAAAGAAAATGCCATGAGGAAGTTAGTGCATTATATTTAATTTCACTGCTGAAATATGCATAATCTTTATATTTATATATATATATATATATATATATATATATATATATATATGTATATACATACATATACTCAATATATACTTATATTTCTGTAGATCTATATATAAACATTATATGTTATTTCAATTTTATTTTATTAATTTATTTCCTTTAACAGCTAGTTTGGAAGGAGGAGCATCTTGATTTAATGAATTCACGCATTTTGATTTGTCTTCTTCCAACTACTCTGTTTATGTAACAAAAACAAATCATTTTTATTATTTTGAAAATTTTCTGTAGTACATACAATGGCATGTTTGAAATAATAGAAGTCTGAACTTAAAATGGAAGGCAATATAGATGCAATATCACGTACATATGTACATATGTATAAATGTATCTATGCATATATATATATATATATATATACACACACACACACACACACACACACACACACACACACACACATACATATACCAGAAGTGCCAAAAAATATACAAGTGGACACTTTGGTCAATGTTGCTCAAGCAGTAGTTCGCCGTAATCAGAAGAGTCTGGACGCTGATTGTAACCACTTTGAGCATCTCTTGTAATTGCAGAAGTCAAACGTGACTTGTATTCATCTTTTGTTATTGGTATATATTAAGTATTACAATTTTAATATGCTTTCCTTTCTTAAAAAGTGTATACTTTTTTTGGCACCTTCTGTGTATCTGACCCAAGACCCAAGACCCTGTGCTTTAACTAGCATGTTAGTTTCCTGTGCCAAAGTAAGACAACCCTCACCTAAAGAGCACTATGATTGTGCCAGATCTTTTTGCTTACCTTCCCTATAGACTGAGACAACTTGACCTGTACTGGTAGGCACGATCCTTTCTTACCCACACTGCTTTACAGTACTTGTGACCTTTATTAAGTCAGGTAAATTCTAATCAGCTCACTTTTCTCAGAATAAAGATATGTAGATGTGTCTCCCTTTGTTTCCTTCTTAGCATGAAAAGCAAGAATTTGTAAAATAGATAATTTTTAAATTTGAAATATTGGTTGCCAGTTACAATAAATTGCTTCCTGACCCTATCGGCTACATAGCCATTTTATTATTTAGTTGCTCAGCAATAGTAAGCCCTCCTCAGCTTTCAAGGTGTTATTAAACACCCTTTCTCCAATAGTGCATCTCCCAGACACACTGTACTCAGGAAAGTGTTCATACGTTGCTTTAGTTTACTATATGATTGGTTTATTATACTGTATTGACTTTCTGCTCTCAAATCATTATTGATCAGCACTCTGCATCTGTTGTACATTTTTCATGATACCACATTTGACATTTAAATAGCACGGTGTTAACATATAATGAAATAGAAGGCTTTAAACCATAGTTATCATATCCCTTGTTTTCCCTTTAGAACTTAATGGCATTTCTTTACAGTATCTTATTTTCTTTCTCTACAACAGATATTGCGGTGAGTTTAACATCACTGTACGTAAAAAAATATTTCTAAAGGAGGGCAAAGTAAAAGAAGGAGGTAAAGGACTAAATAGTTTGATATTTTATTAACACCTACAAAAGAGCAAACATATTTCAATATCTTACTGAGGACAAATGTCCCATCCTTCTCTTCTGGGTTTTCAGTGATAATAGGTCTATTTCTTTACATGTACATAGCATGTAAGTTATTATATTTTATTGATCTGCAATCAGAAATCTTGTGTGCAATTCATGACAAAAACCATCCTCTTTTTTACAGGGGAAAGAGTTAAGTTTCAAGAATTTGGGGATTGTCCCAAATTTACACTTTATATGGTATTGGATCCATCTCTTCTACATGCTGCAGCATGGAGAAACCTTAAAAATAGCAAGCTAGGTGAAAGAAGTCAGTCAAACAAGACCATATAATATGTGATTCTATTTCTATAAAATGGCTAAAAGAGGCAAATCAATAAAGGCAGGAAGTAAAGTGGTGGTTGCCTCGGACTGGGCATGAATAGGTACTAACTGCTAATGGAAACAGCGTTTCTTTTTGAGGTAATAAAAATGTGCTAAAATTCACTGTGGTGATGCTTCACAACTCTGTGAATTTACTAGAAACTATCACCTTGCACACTTCAACTTGGTGAATAGTACAAGACATGAACGAAATATGTCTTTACCAACAGAATGTTCTTGAGGAAGGGTGGAGTTTGAACCTGGGTTGCAATCTTGACTCTATCATGGGTATCAATTTTAATGTAAGTGAGCCCTTCATTTTACCCCTATGATTCACTTTTCATCTCAGTGATTGTTTGGTTTCTGTGTATTTTCAGCTTCTTGCGTTTCTTTCTTACTTCGTATTGTTTTATCTTCCCTCACCATGCTGAAAGAAAATACTTCATCCCCATGATGATTGTCTTCTTTTAACTAAGATAAAATTTTTCTGACCCCATGTTTCCTAACAGACAGCAGGCATGGATTTTTTCTCCCCTTGGGCTCTCTCATTTTCATGAAAGAGCTGAGAAAATAACGTTACAAAATAAAGAAAACAAAAATAAACAAAAGCAAATGTTTAGAGCTGGAGGACAGGTTGATTCACACTTTCTAATTTATTTCTTGTGCCTACAGTCATAGAGGAATTTCACCTGTCTTAAATGGCATAGGACCTGCTACTACCCCTCATTATTCATTTTATTATTAACAAGAGATAAACTAAAATTTACAATATCTAATGTGCCAGTTACCAGTCACTTTTTTTTCTCCACCACCCAAGCTTTAATTATGAAGACCTCCCTCACCAAATGCTTCTTCCATCTGATTGTAATGAGAGTTTCACATGGTCCAAGAGTTTTCTGTCCGCTTCAAAAGGCAATTTATTTGCTGTAAAAGTATAATAGCTAGGAATTTTGATTGGCAGAAGCTCTGATCTCTGAGACAGTGAGCAACATTACAAGAATCTTTCAACTTTCCTAAGGTTGTCAGGTTTTTGTTCTGTTTCATTAACACAGTAAGCCTAAACCATTAAATACTCTCAATGCAACACAATAGGTTTGTATTATGTGCCTATTGTAGCAACAGATTTATCATTATTTTATTGTTATATCTTGCAGGGTTATATTTTTTGTTTGTTTTATTCATAGATCTTTCATTGGGAAAGTGAGTAAACTCTATCAGAGATCCTATCACGTGTTGGTTTATCTGTGGGAAATGCTTCAGAGTTCTGTAGCTACTTGATCAGATGATGGAATTGTGCCACTATCTTTCCTCAGTACTTGTTCTACTTAATAAGTAATATTTCAGGGAAGACAGGTGTTTTTCCCAACCTGGAAATAAAGTATTTAAATATGTGAATCATGAATGAATGGTAAAGATGTTTTATGAAAATTATCATTTACATAGTTTAACTTCCTAGGGAATTAAAAAGGTAGTTTTTTGTTGTTTTTTTTAAAGATTTGTTCTTCATGTTGTACATTTCCAAAATAAGATGTAGAATTGTATTCATTCCTTTTGAGTTGTAATAATTCTCAGAAAAAATGAAAAGAACTTGTGTTGTAGAATGATTTCAATTCTGGAACATGATAAAAGGATGAAAGTAGAATTAATGGAATATATGACTTTCATTGAGAAAATGATTCTCTTTATTTTTGTCGCATTCTTTAAGATTACAGCTACTACGTTAAGTAGAAAGCAAACAAACAAATTCCTCGAGGACAAAAGAAATAGTCTGATTCAATTGGTGTTCGAAGCCATATATTTTTTGTAAGTTCTGTATAAACCCTAAGATGCTATTTTGGGGACTAATAAAACTGTTTTTAAAGTAAAACGAAGCAATATTCCAGGGTTTTAGAATGTCTTTTCCTGAGAAATGAACTTTGAACCCTTAAATAACTTACCTTTCAGTGAAGGGCAGCCATGGGTTATATTCACAAATGAACACATCATTTATTGCATGTAAAAGCCAAACTTGGTATTTTATTTATTGAACATCATGCAACTGTCATACAATTGCCTTAAAAGCTTTTTTAGAAATGTAGTCCCTTATTTACTTATGAGAAAATAAGTGATATAAAGAAATGTATTTGAGAAGTGAATCAAAAGTGCATCTCAGCCCAAAAATAACCACAGTCTTCTCACTTTTCCCTTCAGAATTACAATATTCCAAACTTATTTTGAAAATTTCATATAAAAATTTTTGGTTCATCTATAATGCTAAACTATAATATAGCAGTCACAGTATTTGAAAAACAAACTCAAATTTTCTTCCCCCCCTCAGAATAAAATAAGCATTATGATTATAAAATTACATTTTATGTAATATAAACTTTATTTCAGGGGCACAGGAATTCCACATACACTGTACTCATACTGAGCTTTGAGACCCATTTATTAGGTTTCCCTGTCCCCTGCATACTTGAGCCAGAAGGGTTTGGGCAAATAGGAAAACAGGAGCCTCAAAAGGAAACGTAGTGTATTCCCTTCAAATAAGACTAATGGGCAGACACTCATCTGTTGCTTGGAAAATAAAAGTTGATGCTCTATTTATATGCTCAAGTGTGTGGGACAAACATATGCAGTTCATATTCATTTATTTGCAAGAATATCTTCTCCACTGCTCTGGAGAAGAGCAGCCATTTAAAGCATTGTTTAATATTGTTTGCAGTGAAAGGTGATTATCTATGTTTATGTATAGATATATTTACATATATCTGTATATTCACTTTTACGTATGAAGAAATCTTCTCCAATTATAAAGATTCAAACCCTAACTGTCTCTCAAAATGCAACCCAATGTCAACTGATCCATGAGCTGTCAAAAAAGCTTTCTTCTGAACTCCGATATCATATTACCTGGATCTCTCATGTTGTTTCATAACCTATAACCAGAATTTATCAGTCATAATACATTCTGAAAGCAAGAAGGACCCAACTGAGAATAAGCAAGATTAGGAAGTTGGACAAAGTTTTGAACAGAAATGGAACTCCACTTCAGCTCACTGTTGACAGATCATATTAATCAAATGTGGTGAAATAACCAAAGACCCAGCAGACATAACTACTTGAATGAGAGGTATTGGGTTCCAGAATCGAGGACTTAGAGGAGACAAACTGGAAAGGATGGTGTTTAGCCAGAGTACATACCAATTTTGCCCCAGTGTGGGAAAGGGTAGGCCAGAACTAGAATGGTATTAAAATAAACTTATTTCAAGTGTTGAATGGTGGAGACACACAAGTTATTATCATCGGCTAGGATATACTCAAAAGACCCGAATTTCCCTAAGTCAAAGATGTTAGAGAGAGGTCCCAGACTTTGATTTGGTGGATAAAATGGGCCACAGAGGGAAGGCTGTATCCATTAACAAACAAAAATAAAAAGTCACTAATATTTTCCAAAGTAATGCTGCATGTTGAGTGTCATTTCCTTTGACATGTTTGCTACCTTCCTGATTCAATATATGTTGGGTGTGTTTTGTTGCATTTCAAGATTTATTAGTGCTTCAAATATGCTTTAAAATGTAGAGGAAGACTTGTGTGTGCTTTCTCACTGGCTGCGCTTTGCATACACATTTTATAAAAGTACAGTGTTTCCTCTGAGTTGAAGGACTGCAATTACAGATACAGCAGCATTGTTTCTGAACAGTGCAACACAGGAACAGTGTTGCCATTAGTGTGAAAAGGTCTAAAGCAATTAGATTTAAACTTTATGAAATAGCTGTACCATCCATTTACTAGATCATGTTGAAACGTTGCCACATCCTTTTATGTGTTTGTAATGGCAGGTGCCCTGTGTGTTAGCCCTAGCGTTCTTCTCTGGTGCCCTGGCTTGTAACCATGCATACAAAGAACGCATTATAGCCTTGAAGGACTGATTATCTCTATTGTCACATCTCTCCGTGGTACTGTATAATTGCTTTAGCTGCAAGTAAATTCCTGAAATGCTTAGTACTGCACACTGTACTAATGTCGCTCAACCTTCCGAAATGCTAGTGATTATACAGTGGGGAAAGGAGGTCCCTTTAGAGCCATTAAGGTTGCAATGTGTTCTTTATGTGTTGACCTGTGAAAACACAGATGCTGATGCCAAAACTAACAGGTCAAATGGTAGCTAGTGGAGAATTCATACAGACTATGTAGTGAAGAAAATTTGTCTTCAGTGGTTTGGATAATATACTGCAAAGTGATGATTGCATATATCGTTAACACCTTATGGTCTGAATAGATAAAAGGGAACACTACTTGATATTTTGACTTTGGATATTCAGATGTTAGTCTTTTATTTGTTTTCATTACTTCATATAGGTAATACATGTAGATAAGTCCACCACCAGCTGCTAATGGCTTAATATATCATGAATGATTATTTCTTCCTAGAAATATATGTACTCACATGTTTTAATTTGAAATATTATTACTTTATTTGAATTCTCAAAAAAGGAAGAAATAAATAAACCCATCTAGATTAGAATTTTTCTTTTAAAGAATCAAATCTGACTTAAATTCTGTCAGCTGTTTTTAAAGTTATATGGAGTTATGGCTGAGTGAAAACACAATGCTTTTGGTAACAAGATGAAACCTGGAAGTGATGGTCTTCTAATTATCCTGATTTTCTACTTGTGTGATAGCTGGACCACAGTTAGATTGGTTTCAGAATAAAGTTGGGATAAATTTATAATATCATTATAAAAAAGAGTGGCACCTTGTTAAATAATTGATGGGGTGGGGTACTGAATACATACAATTGTATTGGTGTTTATATTTTGGAGCTAGTAATTTGGCCAAATTGAGGGGAAGATGAATCATCAGCATTTACAAAATTCAGTTATGTTCATGAAGTAAAAAAATATTGTTTTAAGTTTAACCATCTAGATAGCTTTCTATACCATGTCATTTAAATCAGCATCCATAGGCTACCAGTAATTCAGTCAATATTTCAAGGAACAAAAATATCACATATTATGCATCTTTGATACAGAATAAATGTTTCCATTTAATGAGAAAATACAATGGCACCATATCTGGAAACTTCCTACTTTTCTTCAGTTCTCCTACTGTTTCTACACTTAAATATTTTCTTTACAGGCACTAATTTGTATGCCAGTGCAATGCTGCATTGACAGGTAAATTACCTTTATAAACATTAAGAATATTCACCAGATAAACTATTATACTAAAATATATCACAGAGCTTAGATATTTTTTTCTCTTGAACTTAGTCATGGAAAATATTGCTTTTGCATCTGCAATGGAATTGAGCATAAGTTAAAATATCACTTTAAAGGGAGATTCCCCCCTCCCATATAATAGAATACATGAGAAAGCCAGACTCTCAAAAAGAAAATAACTAAGCTCTAATTTTCCCCTTTTGAAAGCAGTAAACATAACCTCCAATTCACTGCAAAATCTTTGTATATGTATGACCCAAGCATTAGAATGCACATTAACTGTTATCTTTGATCTTCCAGAGAACTCTATTTGTGGATTTGGCAGTGGTGTTTGCCAAATTCAATTTTGGCTTTGTACTAGATTTTTTGTTGTTGTATCATATTTCATTGTACTTCCCAAAGAAATTTATAGCCATGCCTTTCTAAGGCAAGTGTTAGACTGGCAATTAGAAAGTAGTATATTAGGTATTAAGTTACATGACTGTTTCATTTTGGTCACAAGTAAAAAATAAAAGAAAAAAAGAAAAAAGTCTTAAGAAGTTTCTATATAACTCCTGAGGAATTTGTGTAACATGAATTATTGAAGTATTTTTTGTTATATGTCTATATAGTTACATTTCGATATACTCATATCTCCATAGTTATATTTCTATAAATATATGTGTGTAGATTTCAGTGATAATATTTATTTATAATAATGCTGCTAGACATTTTCAATGCTTACTAGATACCTCTATATATGTTAACTTATAATAAAACAATGGGTTAATTAACATCTCCCACTTTATTGTAAAGAAATCTAGTGTCCATCTGAGACACAAGAACAAATTGGGGTAAATTTTCAATTTTTATACTATAAATAATCTACTTATATAAATGAACTGAAATCCAGTACTGTGTCTGCTAATGATAAATCCTGTACCAGATAACAATTTATTATGTCTCATTTGGAAAATTTTCCTTATCTGGAAAATGAGTTTTAAAGAGAGAGGGAAGAAAAGGATATGCACATATATGCAGTGGAATATTACACGGCCATAAGAAAAAATGAAACACTGCCATTACACACATAAAACAGTATATACTGTATGATTCCATCTAAATAATACTAAAAAAAATAGTATAAACTTGAAAGCCAGGGTGTGTTTACTTTTTGAAGTTTGGGAGCAACTGAGAGAGGGTAAATCCTTTTTGGGTGAGATCATGCATGCTTATCGTTTTAAACTGCAAAGAATTATGGTATTTTTTAATTAAAATTTATTGGGGCAACAATTGTTAGTAAAATTACATAGGTATCAGGTGCACAATTCTGTAATACATCATCTATATATCACTTTGTGTGTGCACCACCCAGAGTCAGCTCTCCTTCTATCACTGTATATTTAATCCCTTTTACCTGATGAGGAATTATGATATTTTGTTACATGATAATAGCTAATAGATAATAGACTCATTACGTATCACAAAGTTAGGCCTGGCTGAGAATGGATCTATTTTTAGATTTATCCCTGGCTAAATGCGAAGACCCCATTTACAAAGAAAAACTGTTATTAAATATGTTTAATCTATTGGATGTCAAGGATCTTATTCTCTCACTTTTGTGTTTAATTATTAGTTATAAAAATATTGTCCTTCTTTTGAGAAGTATACTCTATAATTTTCACTTTTTTCCCCCTAATTCTTCAATTTAGCAGTACACACACAAAAAAAGGTAACTCTCTTCTAATAGGACATCCCCTCACACATGTGAGACACAGACTGTTAGATTTACTTGAGGTAATCATACTTCTATTACTTCTGCATAACCATACAAAACACAAGTTCCACATTTCTCATATTTTATCTACTAAAATTTTACAGAAAGGAGAAATTCTAGAGAACTCCTGCTAAGAAATATCATACCAAAAGCATTAATGCTGCCTCAGGTCTAAAGGTCAATGGGTTCATTAAAGAAGTAGGGTGAAAAGTTTCCTGAAGCAAGTCTCTACCATCAAATATGCCCTCTCTGGTTCTCAGAAACCCAAATCTGCAGCTGCTCACAAGGCAATATTTATAAATCTTTTATGAAGGGGTCAAGGCTAGGCTATTGCAACGCAAGCGAACATCACTACAAATAAGGATAGGTGCTGCTGCAGACTACCTGGATAGGCCCAACACACCCGGTAAGAAAGCATTATTACCTATACTAGTTACATAAGAGCCATGAGGATTATAATAATGGAATCCCATCTTTCTTAATAAATAACATATAATGAACTACATATGACTTATTTTGGAGTCTATTTAAATAGTCCTCGGAGACATACAAAGCATGCTCATATTTCTAAGATTTTTTTTTTTTCATCTCAAAATGCTTACATTAATGAGTAAGGGTTATATATAAAATTAATTTTCAAAGAAAGCCTTTTTATATTGAGACTTGAATAGCATTTATAAAATCACATAGCCTTGATCCCACATAAATAATGCCGGTAAATTGGAGAGTTATAAAGTGTTTGGAAAAATGTGCCTCAGGTGGATTTCCATTTCTGGTACTATGCAGCTTTGGCATCTTGAAAATCACCCTGATTCAAAATACCAAAACAAAGAAACAAATGAATAAACAGACAGAAACTCACATGGGCCTCCAACAGTGGCAAAGAGAGTATAAAGTGTAGCTGAACTACAGCTATCTTGTGAGTATTTTCTGATATCAGAACCAAGAAGCTTGCAATTTAACTACTTTTCCAAGAAGTAGAAATGATACTTTGTGTTTATATGAATTGTAGGGTTAAAACTGAGACACACACAAAACAAAGATGTTAGCCAAGAGTTAATAGGAAAAACATGTCCACTTATAAAAGGGTATGACTGGAACATTTTCTGTTTTTACTGGCTCTGGATGGGAAAAAACACAGCTTATGAAACCCTGAAAACTCTACCTTAACTTTATGTGGCTTTGGAGCTTGGGTCTAAAGTATGAGTATATTACAGGACACCCCAAACTAAGATATTAACCTAAAATGGCATTGAGATAGTAGTATCTCAATTCAGTGATAAATACAACTTTTTTCTGAAGAGACACAACAGTAAAACATTAAAGGCTTCACAGGATTTCAACAGTGTCCTGTCAATAAGGGTCATCATTCTAAATTATCAAACCCTCAAGGAAGAAACTATGAGAGAATTAGTAGAAACAACACACAAACAATTGATCGGGTCAAAGAATTAAGGCATTAAGTAATCAGTTATAAAATACAAATAGGTAAGTATAAATGAAATACAGAGTCGAGTCACTACCCATGATTTAGAAATAAGACATTACCAAACAAGTCTATTTGATGACAAATCAAATGCTCTTTCTATTCTTGACAAATAAGTTCATTAGTTATAAGAATTCAGAACTAAGTTCAACAGTCAAGTAGATATGGACAAGGAGAGAATTAATACGACTGAATGCAAATCTGATGAAATTACTCTGATTTGCAGCATACTTTTACAAGAAGCAGAGCTAAGGGGATAAAAATAATCTGTGATAAAATGAGAGAGTCCTAAATTTGCCTTATTGGATTTAAAAAAGAAGAAAAGAAGAAAAGAAGAAAATAAGGGGTAGGCTATGTTTAAAAAAAATAAATTAACTGAGAATGACCTAGACTAGATTAAAAAAAGAAAACACCAATCTTCTTAGTTGGGAAATATAACACATTCCAAACAGAACACATTAAAAAAAATAAAAGAATACTCCTTACTACCAGGGATTGTATGTTTGAAAGATGACTGCAACCATGCCCTACACTCCAACTGCTTTTCTATAATGTAGCCGTACCACTCACCCACCAAAAGGAGAAATTGAATTCCTTTCCCCTTGAATCTGGGATGACCTTGGCACTTGTTTGTAAACCAGAGAATGTGGAGGAGATGATGCCCCTTGGTTTGTGCAGCGTGGTCAGCAGAGGTCACGTGCCTTCCTTCTCATTTCAAATGCTTGCTCTTGGCAAGACCTCTCGCAGAAATCTGTCACCCTCTTTGGACCGAGCCTGATGCTGTGAGTGCAAGCCACATGGGGAGGCCACATAGAGGTGCTTCTCTGGGCTGTTCAAGCTGAGCCTAGCCTTATAGGCATCAGACATTTAAGTGAAGATGACTCACTTAAGAGGGAAAGCCTCATGATTCCAGGCCCCAGCTGTTCAAGTGTTCCCTGTGGAGACCCCAAACATTTTGGAACAGAGAGAAGCAATCCCTGCTGTGACCTCCCTGGATTCTTGACCCACATAATCCCTGAAGCATAATCAAATAGTTGTTTTATGCCACTAAATGTAGGGTGCTAACTAGAAAGTGTACCTAGACACGGTTTCCCTAAAGAATAAAAGAAAATTGAAAGGTCTTAACCATTAGTCTGAGAATTTACTATTCATGTATTTATTAAGGGACTTGTATCAAGAATATGCAGAAAACACTCAAGAAAAGGGCACCAACCTATTAGAAATAAATGGACAAAAATTTCAAAAAGCCTCTGGATAGCAGAAGATAACTATATGGTCAATAAGTGTAAGTTATTCAACCTCATTTATCATTTGGGGATGCAAATGAAAACCACATATGATACAACTCACTATAATGAAATAGCTAAAATGAAAAGGGGAAAAATACCCAGTGTTGGCGGCATATAAAGCAACTAGAATCCCAATACATTGTTGGTAAGAATGTGAATTGGTACCGCTCTTTTAGGAAATGTTTTTAAAGCACCTACTCAGACAGAATATGCTTTCCCTAACCCAGCAACTCCATTTAAACGTAAACTTGATAAAAATAAATAGACAAAATGTAGATATATGTTTGTGAGTGTATCCGTGTAAGAGTAATGGTTTCATGTACTTGTTCAAAGCTATCACTTCAAAGAAATTAACTTGTTTGACCAGTCACAAATTGTGAGTAAACCAATGAATTAATTCACTCCCTGTAAATAGTATAGTGTTTCTCTTTTCTGTTTAGTCAATTCTACATATAGGTAGCCACCTCATAATGTAGTGATAAAATGTTTTTACACCAACACATGTTTAAATTCTGGCTTCGACAGTTATCTTGGAACAGTGCCATAACTAACTTTGCCTCAATTTCCTCATCTGTAAATGTATAGAATTCCAATACTATGATAATTATGTGAGTTCATTACTATAAAGCAAAGTGCCTGAATTCTCTCTTATCAACAATAATTTAAACTATTCTGCTTCAAAAAACTTTAAAAACAATGTGTCAACATGAAAAATAAAGTAATAACTATACAGACAGAATGATAATTAATTTTGCAACTAAGATCAGATTATTTCATTGTAAAATTTTGTAGAATTTCTCCCACTTTTGAAGTTCTTTCATGTACTTCAAATCATGCAAAATGTATGCATGAAAAATGGCTTTAAAAATATCATTCCATGATTTCCTTTTAAGCCTAAAATTTTTTAACTTCTTCCAAACAAGGCCAAAAAACTGACCTTCAGAAATAATGCAGGAAAGAGTTATTTTAGATGAAAGATAATGCCCACAAACTTGTTTGCTTCTGACCATTAAAAGATTTTGATCACTTCTCTACTCATGTTTGATGATGAAGGTGAAATACACTAATTAGACTTTTCATTGCTACTTGCTTAATCTTTTTTTCTTGTCGAGATTTCAGGAAATACGTTTGATCTGAAGATGCAATTTAGAATAAATTTTAATGAGTACAAGATGGAATTTTAAAAAGGTAATGAATCTAACTTCTGATTAATTAGAAATTTTACGTAATTTTGTATAATATCAATTTGGAATATTCAGACAAAATGTGTCAAGGTAGTGTGCATTTATGAAATATTTTAGCAATTTCAGTAAAATTTCTATATCAATTTCACTAACTAAAAAAAAGTTACTAATTCCAATAATGGAAACTATACAAAATATTTAAAAGATGTTAAAAACTATTTAAAAACAGTTTCTTTGTGGCACTTAATTTTCAACTAAAAACTATTAACATTTATAAAACATTGCACAATTAAAGAGAGGAAAGGATCCTCAATTTTCTTGAGCCCTATTTTAATATATGTTATAATGAAAGTCCCTTGTAGTTTCTACAAATGAGATATGACATCACGACTTCACAACAGCTGTGACTTCAAAATGGCTAAAATGTCAGGATGGCTACAATTTCATAATGGCTAGAACTCCACATAGCTACGAGGTCACTAAGGCGATAGGAATTTTTCAGCTCCATTACAATCTTATGAGACTGCCAAGCATATGTGATGCATCATTGACCAAAATGTCATTATGTGTTTATATACACAACTGTATATTTCCAGCCCCAAAGAGCCAGCTGGAAACAGGTTGAAAGCATTTGTTTCTTAAATATTTTACACTAAATGGTATTTGTTTTTTGAGACTTCTTATAGTGCTATCAAAAGGTTAAATACATCGCCTTCTAAGAAAGGCATATTTTAAATGACTTTTTTTATAATTTAATTTAATGACTTTTGAATATTGTCCAATATCATTTTATATTAAATTATTTTACTGTCCCATTTATTGAAAGTGTCCAATTTGTGAATACATTGAAATGTGCTTATATTAACACAAATTTAAGCATATTATGGACTTATTAATTATTATGTAGAATCCTGTAATGACTCTATTTTATATATAACATAATATTCAATATTCTACATGGAGTAGGTTAAAAGTAAATATGAAATCTAACTGCATTATCTGTCTTAAAAATACTCCTTGAACTATGTTTACATTTTTAAGAGTAGTCCATAGTAAGTGTTGGAAATGTATATTTTCTCTTTTCCCTGTTCTGTGGTAATTTCCGTACTTCCACAGTTGATTCAGCAGTCAACGTGAGCTTATCAAAAACAAGTTTTACCATATTGCTTTTACTTTATTTTTAGATAGGGTTTCTATTTTGTAATCAGGAGGAAGTCTTGGATGTAGTAGATCTTATTTCCTAGAAATAAAATACAAACTGGACAGCCATTTGTCAGGATTCTGTGGGGATTCTAGGAATGGATAGAAAGGTCAATTGATTCCCCTGTGTGGCCTCCTCCAACTCTAACATCATCTAGCCATGTCCTTTTTCAGTACTATACATTGGTTTTATTCTGTACTAGGACAAGACCAGCTGTGGTTGTGTCACTTGCTCAATGATATGACTTCAGTTTGAGTGCTTAGCTCTAGATTCCATTGTTTTCCATTCATGTCCTAATGTGTTTTTTGAATTTCACTCATTTATTTGACACAGGTTAATAATGGGCACTGAACTTTGAACTAAACTCTGGAATCAAGCCATTGCAAATTTGTCATATATACCATATAAATACGTGGTGAAATCTTTAGTAAAGACATTGCTGACCTCTCCTATCTTGTCTTGACCTTGGCCTGTAGGTATTCTGTCCACTATCTAGACATGCATGCATAGGGTATTCAATTACCTCTATTCTCTACAAAATGTTTATCTTCTGTCTAAACTTTTAAATGTCTACTGTCAGTCCCCATATACATGTTATTTATGGATCATTTTTCCCTTCAAAACTTATGCTCCTTATGACATAAAATGGCAATGCTACTTAAGGTATAAACTTTGAAATCATTGTCTCCATGCTCTTAACTCCTAACACAATTATTGGTTTGTATCAATTTTATCTCCCAAATTTCTACTAGCGTTATGAACTTTCTCAGCATCTGCTGTTCTTCTCCTATTCCGGCCACTATCTCACCTACATTATAGCCACAGCCTCACACTGGTCTTTCGGGACCTAGTAGTTATCTCAAAACTACCAGTCCATTCGTCATTTACCTACTTGCCAAAGTTATTATAAACTGCAACCATACCAATCTTGTTTAAACCCTTAAATTGTTCTCATTTAAGTACAAACTTCTTATGATGGATTTACATGTTTCTCATGATCAAGAACCGGTTTAAGTACATTTCTGAATTATTTTCGGTACGATTAAAGTGCCATGTTCATTAGGATCTAACTTACCTCTTGACCTTGAGAAGGCTATTTTCTCTCACACTCACCTCCTTTTCCTTGATATACAGTAATCATCCATCAGTTTAAGTTTCTCTTCCTTGAGATCACCTTCTCTGACCTCCAGCACACTCTGTTTGGAACATTTCGTATGTAAATTTATGCAATCTCAGGACCAAGTCCATACTTCTATAAGAGAACTTGCTCTGTTTTTGTAATTTCTTATTCACTTCCCCCTGTCTTAGCAGAGACATTAACACAGAGTGAATGGACTCAATACATTCAGGAGAGAAAAGAAGGACTGTGTGAAGCCACGGAGGAAAGGAGTCATGAATTAAGGAAAGGAAGAAGGTGAATAAAAAGGATGGCTTAAGCAAAAAGAAAAGTAAGAAAGTGATGTTTTACTGAAATAAGAAATACTTAGCTAAGCTGTCAACCTATGTTTCATTTGTAGGATTCATCCATCCCTAATAACCATAAATATATGTTCATCTTTCTCACTATGATATGCTAGAAATGAACACCAATGACATTTTTCAATAGCTGAATGTTATAGGCAGACGCTTACTTTTTTTTCTTCTTTACTATTGTTAATTCTTAAGATGTGTTAAACTAGACACAAGTCATTGGGAGAAAAAAAAAGATGTCCCAGCAGATAAAATTACAATTATAAAAAAAAAAAGTTATAATAGAAAAACAGAAAACAATCTATTTGATATATTTTCCTTAGTGACAGTACAACTTTTAACATTTTGAAACTTTATTTTGAGTGGTATAATCAAGTATTTAATTGAATAGAGCTGACAAAATATTAATGCAATATGTTTACTCATTTGTTCAATACTTTTAGTAATTCAATGAGACTGATCTGTAGGTTATTAATCTACTGCATGATTCATTATAACAGAACTCTAATTTGAAAATCTTAGAGGTAAAGTGATGATGATCTGTATAAATACACAAGCTAAATTAGCTTGTTAATAATGACAGTTAGAAGTTAGAACATAAGACACAATTTATGGAAAGGTACAGTTAGAAGATACTAAGACAGGTTGTGATTTTTAAAAGAAGAGAGTGAAAACTTCCAGCAATATCCTTACTCCAATTCATTTTCAAATGCAGAGCTTAGGTCAGTGATTTAAGGTGAATGATTCTTTATTCACGTAATAAATACTGAATTTGTCTAAAGACGAAATGTCGTGCGGGAGACCCTGCTCGCTGCGCCATTTGTTGGGCGGGGCGGCCTGCAGGGTCTCTGCTCCCGCTCCCCGCACAAGAACGCAGGATATGGTGAGGCCAAAAAGAACACCCACAGAGCCATAGGTAGGGGAGTCATACCACTATGGTCTCACTGGAAGCTGGGTTCACTGGAAGTGCGACCTGCTGTCCGTTTTTTTGCCAACCGACCGACGACTCTCCTCCACTCTCCTTGGCTCTGTTCCTCGGCTCTCCTCCGTAGCCGCAGCAGTTATATTAGTGGCCAATGGGCTAACCGGCCACAGCTGACAGCCAACTAACCACAGCTGACAGCCATCTACCACCGAGCCAGCACCCTTCCACGTGAGGCCGAGAGCCTGTAAACTACTTTCTGGGGCTCTGTCCCCACAGGAAAGATATTTGATATCAGTGCTTAATAATTCTTTTTTTTTTTTTCTTTAGAAATGGATTTTTAGAGGCAGTTAGCATTTTGTTTTTAAAGATTTTTTATTGGGAAAGGTGAACAGGACTTTATTGGGGAACAGTGTGTACTTCCAGGACTTTCTTCCAAGTCAAGTTGTTGTGCTTTCAATCTTAGTTATGGAGGGTGCCGTTCAGCTTCATTCAAGTTGTTGTCCTTTCCGTCTTAGTTGTGGAGGGCACAGCTCAGCTCCAGGTCCAGTGTTGCTAGATGCAGGGAGCGCAGCCCACCATCCCTGGCGGGAGTCAAACTGGCAACCTTGTGGTTGAGAGGACGTGCTCCAACCAACTGAGCCAGCTGGGAGCTCAGCCACAGCTTAACTCAAGGTGCCGTGTTCAATCTTAGTTTCAGGGGGCGCTGCCCACCATCCCTTGCGGGAATCGAGGAATTGAACTGGCAACCTTGTGGTTGAGAGCCCACTGGCCCATGTGGGAATCGAACCAGCAGCCTTTGGAGTTAGGAGCATGGAGCTCTAACCGCCTGAGTCACCGGGCCAGCCCCAGTGTTTAATAATTCTTAATGAGTAAAGTATGAATTAAATTTGAGAAGAAAAATAGTATATAAATCTCTCATAAATAAGCATGGTAGCTAAACTGTCATTTAAAAATCACCATGTACACTCGGGGAATATCAATATAAATTGCCTAAAACTGAGATGTAATTGTGAAAACTTTTTTATTCAACTACAAGTGAGATAAAATTAACTTGATATATGTTCTTAAGCAACTCGGGAATTTCACAGAACCCTCTCTCTCCCACCTTCTGCTTTTCTCCCTCCCTCCCTCCTTCCGTCCATTACCCTGGTGACCTTTCTTTTCCTCATCACTCTCCCCTTGCCCAATCCCCTTTTCCTCTCACCATTCTTCTTTGTCTGTCATTTCTGGATGTCCCTTCTTTTATATGCAGACCCACTCCTTCAACGTGGCAGGGGCTAGGACTATGAAAAGCTCTAGCACCTCACATCTCTCCTGCCAGAAATGAAATGCAGGTCACTATTCTGGGAAAGGGTACTGATTTGCCCAGTTTGTATCAGATGTCCATACCTGGGCTAAGCAGCTGTGGATGGGGGCCGGGGGGCAAAAATGACTCCCTCAGATTAGATCAAATACTTCTAAGACCCAGGCTTCTAAGAAGGGAAAAGCTCCCATTGAAATGGGAGAAATTTCCAGATTTAGGAGGTGCTGTTTCTGTCAGAAAAAGAAAAAAAGCTATAGATGGCATTTTACAAGGTATTCTGGATTATATAGGAACTGAAGGAGGCAAAGATAAACCAATGGCATTTTTCTGAGGGATGTTTTTTAAAAGGTGTAAACAATGTCAACATATGAATGGAAGAAGAACCAAGGCTATCTCTCAGTGAAGTGATCTAAAATTAACTAGAATTTGTCAATACATTCACTGAAAGCTTTCTATAAAAGCTACTTCTTGTACTCTTTCTACTGTCTGAGCTCGCTTTGCCTGACAGCAAGCTATTATACTTTGGCAAATTTACTCTGTGGCATTCACAGGGGAGTTACATACAATCAAACAGCAGAAGGCCATGTCTATGCCTGTTCTAGGTGAGAGTGAAAGCAAATGAAAGGCTTGCCAGGGCATAATGTCCCACAAATCCATTCCTCACCTGGGATTTAGCACGGAGTAGAGGAATGGATATTTGGATGGTCAGTTTGCCTGTTTCCATCTCGAAAGTGTATTTACTCTTCATGACTCATGATAATATCCATATTCTCATAGTGTCTTAAGTTTCGATTCACAAATTCATTATTTTTTTGTTATTATTGCTACTGAGTCACTTAAGTTTACTGATACTGAAACCATTTGGGGCTTAAAAAAATCATTTTGTTTTTTTATAATTTTCTAGGTATTATGCTTACATTGTCTCATTATTTTTTTTCTTAATCATTATAATGGGCCTGTTATTTTTATTTTTATTTTTTGAAGAAAACAAGGAAGAAAGATGAAATGTGTCCCAAGAGTCACATAAGTAGGAAATGTGTGTGAGTTTCAGTCACAGCTCTGACACTACCACCCTTGTTCTTCACACTTCACCAACTAAAGCATTTAAATCCTTCTTAAAACATTTATTTTGTCCTCTCCTATTGCACTATTTCAAGTTCCTGTTACCTAACATTTAGATAGTCCTTTAAGTATGTACTGTATCTCATGTCTCTCCTTGCTGCAGTCCTTCAGTCATATCCCTGCCATATATGGTTCTCCCACATCAGTGTGAAGTAGCACCACTCTGGAAAATCTGAAGTACCCAGTGAGATAATTCACATGGAACTTTCTCATATGTTCCTGATGAGAGTTAGGTATCCAGTATAACCTTTAATAGACTCAACACTGGTTGTTAATGGTAGTCATAATCAAATTCAAACAATCCTCAAGTCTACTTGATATTTAACTAAATGGGCACTTACGAGTATGTAAGACCCCTTTTGAGTCTCAGTTTCTTTGTGCCTGCTCTGTGTCAGTCAGATATCATCAGCTCTTCTTCTCAGTTCCTATGGAACTCACCTGATGTGCCTCATGCCATTTAAGATCTTCATATTTGTTCTTTCTGTGACTTGGCCACGTATTTGTGACTTGAAGTGAGGGACAGTGTCTTAAACTTTTTGTAAACTGAAGAGCATCTAGCAGTTGCCTAGGATACATACCCTCCGATTAAAACCTTGCTTTCTCTTGTTTGGGATCTTACAGGTAAAATTATAGGTAATTTCACAGTGGGAATACAATATTCTCAAGTAAGCATTTTACTTTTCTAGCTAACTTTCATCACATACCTGCTTGCTGACTTTTTTTTAATTACAAGGAATGAGAAAGATAAGTTCAACTATGAGAAGGAGAAGGCTATGATGAAAGATAAGATGTCTGAAATAGACGTAAAGGAAAAGTAAACAGAGTGCATTTTTAGAAGGAGAGGGAGAAATGGGGGGATAGTTGTAAGAAGTCAAATAATCAAACAAATATGTTCTGGCTCCTATCATCCACGACAAAATTATAGAAAATGAGATGTTATATAATTTGTGTAGAAAGGCAAGAGATTGTGCCCTGATCCATTCTGGAAATTTGGGAGGTGACCACTAGGCAGGCATTCCCAAATTAGGCCACAGGGGCTAAAATAAACTAAAAATGGCAGTGTGACATGACAGGCAGAGAGAGGACCAGAATAGTGTTTCAGAAGTTATTACAAATTCTAATTATCGGGAAAATGATCCTCAAATTTCCAGCATGCCTCAAGGCTAAGTTGAAATCCACAGGTTTGTGATGCAAGGAGAGAGATGACCCTGCCCTGGAAGATGATGATGGATGGACATCCTAAGCCAGGTTCGAGGTGGAGGACCTGGTTGAAACTCAGTAAGAGTCTGCTGAGTCTGTATGATTAAAATTGGGTTTGGCAGGGAGAAGCCCTGGGCACTCAGCCAACAAGAGAATGGAAAACTTCATCAGTGGTCATCTTGACAGATAGACGTATAAGTGATCTGGAGACTACTGAAGCCAACAATGTCGCAGGTGAGTCTAACTCAAGGACAATGAAAATAACTCTGTGTTACACTATGGCATCTTCTCCTCTATCCAGGGGTTACAGAAACTTTCTCTCACACTCAAATGCTTTCTGGGACAGGGAAAAGGCAAAGGAGGTGGCTATAAAGAGATTGGTTAAAATACAAGAAAATTGCCTCAAATAATAACAGATCAAAATGATTTAACTGGAAAGGTTTTCTCTGTTCTTTGGAAGACCCCTAAAGAAAAAAAATTATAAAACATTCAACACTACAAATAGTTAGAAATGTTCAAAAAACAGAAACAAAAATAATCAAAATTAAGTACAGTGCACATTAATAATATACCAAGGGTTAAAGGTATATGATGAACTCCACTTGCCATTTTGTCTTTGTCCATTTCTTTATCAGCTGCCTAGAACGTAATGTAGTTTAAGAAACTAGAGCCGTCATCTCCAACCATAAGCACAAAGTACACACACTCAGAAATATTAGAATGGTGAGATGAAAGACTGTTTACCAAACCAGAAGCTACTTCCTGACACTTAACATGGGACATGATGTTTGGATTATCCTCAATACAACCCTCTTAGATAATTTTATGCCAATAAGGATTATGTCCATGCTTTTACTGCTATTCTGCCACCTAAAACAATGATAAAGTCAATACTAAATCACAATGAAAAATAAAAATAACCTATCTGATGCATTTAACATATCCTTTACTTAACTTCAATTTTCTTTTCCTTTCTTCTCTGTGCTTGTTTAATGAATGCCCAGTCAAGTCAAATGTCTATCAAGGATTTTCTTTTTTAATTTTTAAGGGTACACCGATGTTGAAATGATGAGACCTGGTGAATAATAACTATCATGTAACATGAAATTTATTGTAAAAATACTGACAGATTTTTGAATGAGTAAAAATTATATCAATATGTTAATTGTCATCACCAAAATAGTGCTAGTTCATTCAAACAGGACCATGGTTGTTACAATATGATTTTTATCCTTCAATATTTTTATGCTTTCCTAAGTCTGGGCACTGCATTACCTATACTTACTTCATGGTTGAGTATGAATAAAACATTAGAAACTAAGTTATATGTCCAGGTAATATAAAATTGGCTTGACCTCTTTGTAAATATCATCAAATCTAGCAGATACACACATTTTCCTTATTTCCAAACTACAGAGTAGTTTCTTTTGAAATGAATAGGTCAAGAAGCAATTTGTATGCATTTTAAAATACGAATATAGGAAACCACAAAGAAGAAAGAAAGCATGTAGGTCAGGCTAATGATCCTTTGCTTATAAACAACCTGATCAAAATCTATAAATGTTAAAATATTTTTAGGTTATTTTCTCTGCACAAATTTCAAGTATTTGAAAGTCTGGCACAGAAATGCTATTTTATACTACTGTTTTCTAAACACTCAGCCCAATTTCCTTTTGGTGTTAACACATCTAAGGAGATAAGTAAACACAAGTTTCATAACTGCAGGGGCTTAGAGGAAGATAATTAGAATGACTATGCCTAAAATTTTTTTCGGTGAAATGAAAAATAAAATTTCTTAAAGAAAAAAGTAACCATAAACATCACACATTTTTCTTTAATCAGACACATTTTTGTCTTAGTAACTGTTATCACAAAATAAGATTAAAGGTGAAATTTACAAATAAGATATGATTTTGAGTTTTAATGCTTTGATTATTCATATCTATACCTGAGAAATACTTGAAGGCAATATAATTATTTTATTTTAAAAATAAATCTACTTCTGCACAGACTCTACAGTTTGAATTACTGTATTGGAAATTAAAGGCATAACAACAGAGAAGACAATAACTGCATTCTCAGTTCTACTCTGACCTTTATCTTTCAAAACAGTAACTCTCCAAAATTGCTAAAAGGTTAACTAATCTCATAAAAGGTCACCTGTCTTTAAAGTAGCTACAGTACATAAATGCTTTTCTGCTATCCTGGAGCAATTCATCAATAACTCATTAAAATAGCAGTGTTTCTTTCTTGAAATTTTTACTTTCTTGCCAGGCTATTTCCTCTTGGTCAATATAACATTTAATATTTGTCATAATTTATGAAAATGTGATTATATAAGCCTATTATATTGCTGTTCAGTTAATTAAAACTGTTCACTGAGTACACAATATATGCCAGGCACAGGTCTAGTTGCTAAGGAAAGAAGGCAAAGAAAAAGTCACAGATCAGAAGAAATGTTTGTTGTCATGTGGGTTTAGGTATAGTAAGTATGGTATGTATCAACATGTGTTATTTAAGACAATATAATGGATCATAAGCTCTTTGAAAGATAATGCAGTTATTTTAATGCTGCTGTAATAGATTCTAACATTTTCAAAACTCATTTTCTCTAACTCATTAAGGAGCCTACAGTCCTTTTTCTCTTAATATCCTTAATGTTAAATATAAATTAATGTAAAAATTTATCCTTGGAGGTACAATTGGATGTGTTAATGGGATCAAAAGGCATGAAAAGTTTAATGGCTTGAATAAGGTGACCATACTAGGTAAAAAGGGCTTCCATTTGTAGACAAGGAAAGGATTCTAATGCCATGGTACGGAATTTGCTTCTGTGTTCTGCAAGTTGATCCAGAAGGTACTTTTGGTTGTTGTTATTCTGAAGGGAATAGAGATAGGTTGGTATAGTCTTCATTTATTCTTAAAAATGAATCTCATTAAAGCCCACCAATGCGTATTAGAGCTAACGATTATCCACTTATTCGTTAAGGCCCAGTATGCCATTCTACTCAGAAAGGCACACTATGCTTAAGAAGAAAGATCTCTTTCTTTCAAAGAAATAGCTATTTCCCACTCTTTGGATGAACAATTGCAGTTGACAATAAATGTGCAAACAAAGTTTATAAACCCATTTATGTAAAAGTGTTCTTATTTTTGGTATTTATGAAATTCATGTTTTTCAAGCTATAAATTTGGCATATATTATTTAGTCTTTGCCCAGCATAAAATATTATAAAATGGAAAATGTTCCAATAAATACAAGAATGTATCACATGCAGCAGAGCCAAAAATTGTTTTACGAAATGTGGTGTTCGAATATTTCTGTGTCTCTAGATATGTATTTATATGTACCAGGTTGCAACATAAATTGCATTTCTTCTTTTTTTAAAATTTAAAAGACAATAAATTAGAACATTAAGTGAAACAGTCTGAAAGCATCAATAAGAAATAATGTCTGATTTTCACAAATACACTTTAATTTCACTTCTCGTACTTTTATTGAAGATAGCTAAAGCTTTAGCATTCATTGATTTGGATGTATGAAAATGCATGTTGATTTGAAAAGAAAATACAGAGTTATGACTCGAGTTGTAGGAGAAGAGAAGAACAAATGAAAGTTATTTGCAGCCCCTTACTTATGTGGGCATTCAAAATATAAAAGTTCATTTATGATGACAGACAACTTAGATACCTGACCATGAGATGAATAACGTTGTTTATTCAGAAAATCATTTACAATTATAGCTATGTTAGTTATCTAACAAAACTGTTTAAGTGAAGTTTTACATATCACATGTATGCTTTTCAAAATATGATATGCACTCAGACTTCCAGTTCAATGAGGGAAATTGAGGCAATAGTTTTTGATGCTGGTGTTTCTCTTATTGCTATATAATATCTAAAGGAAATCCTGTAAGTTTACCCAATACCTTAATTTTGAATTTGCACTCTTGCTTAGGAATGAGTTTTAGTGTCTTCCAATATTGAAAGTTAATGGATTCTACTCTCCCCGTATCTTACTCACATTTGTCAAGCAGTCAGAGTTGATTCATGTCTCTTGCCAGTTGCCACACTGAATTGCAACCCAAGAGAGTAAGGATGCACTTTTGTATGTGAAGTCAGTTTAAAGGACTATAATCAAATAAATATTTCTGTATCCCCAGTGAAGGTTATGAAAGTGAACATTTTCAGAATTACCCTCCCTCGCCAACAAGAAACAAGAGGTAATAACTAATGTGAAAGTTGGGTTAATTAGCCCCTTACTTTCTACACAGATATTTGAGTCATGGATGATCTCTACTCTAAATATGGTTCCAGTGTGATTATTTGAGCTTTATATAAATGGAAACACTCTGTATAAATTCTAGACTTGTGTCATTCACTCCACACAGATGTGTACAGTAGAGGATATAGTTTCCTGCCCAGGCACTCTTTACCTTGCTGGCCCGTATTTCTCTGTTGCTGGGAATTTTCGCTACTAACAACTCAAGGGCCTCTTCTCTCCTCTCCCATTTCTCTAAAGAGTGATTCTTGTCTGATAGCAAAATTAGTGCCTGGAAGGATGTGTGCCCCTCTCCTAGGAGCAACCACAGCGAATGCTGACTGAGGGGAAGCACAAAATTCTGGCCCAGTTATCTCAATAGGGGAAATACTGTGAACAGAATTTTACTCCTCGAGCACCACCTCAATAGATGAGTGCATGATTAAACTTTGTCTGAGACTGCAACTTGGCTCAACTTTTCACTGTGCTTATCTGAAAGCGTGTATTAGGTGGTGCTCTCATGTGCTCGACCAGAACGATACTAACCCTGCACAAAGTTGGAGCTACAGTCCCTGAGGGCCTGAGTGTAGGAATTTTGCTTTTCAAGATCTGTCATTATCACTGCCGCCAGAAGCCTCTGACAACTGAGAGCTGGAGAGCAGGCACTGACTGATCTCTGACCTAGGGCATTGGTGTCAGATCAGGTGACTATCTCTGTGCTAATTTTCTTGAAATCCAGAAAACCTTAGGTTTAGAATCTTTCTCAAAAATCCACAAGTTGTTGGATCAGACAACCCAGGAGCCACAGGAGATAATGTCCACTTTCCATGTAAAGTATCTAATTCATAGAAACCTCCTGTATCTAGAATATTACTTTTAAGTAAGTCTGTAAGGAAAATGAACTTAGTTTTCCAACTCTGGCAAATAGACAGCACATGTAGTTTTGAGAGAACCAATCAGATTCCTACCACAATACCCTTACAGCCAACTGAGTGATATCATTTCATGACATAAAACCCATAGCCTTACTGACAATTTAACTGGAGGAGAAGAAATAGGCTTCAGATTAGCTTTAAGTCCTTTCCTGCAAGCCACGTTACCTATAATTCAATATTTGTACAGTACCACCTTGCCAATTATATCAACTTACCTTACTAAAATGTTTCTCATATTTTTGTACCTATCACTTTCACTACAATAAACTACAGGTACTAGCCAAGAAGGAACAGGTATTATATTTAATTAAACATATCTAAATATTTCACACATCTTTGTGAATTGAAGACTCTCTCTGCCTCCTTTTTCCTATGGAAAACTGGCAACAATCAATTGACTCACATGGGTATGTGTGTGTTTGTTGTGATACCACTTGGGCATCATTATGACCCTAAGGCAATTCACATACTCATCTTTGATTCTTTTGTTTTTTCTGCTCTAATTTTCAGTGCCAGTGGTAGCCCTTTCAGGTGGATCTTTTACACTAATCCAAACACACACACACACACACACACACACACACAATTTACATAATTTGTAATTTCTTATGAAAATAAAGCAATCCGGATATTTTTTTATTCTCTCGGTCAAACAGAATTACTACAGAGATTAGTATAACGTAGTAATATTATATATGTATATAAAATATCACAAACTTTTGGGTACCTGAATATAGTAAATTCATATCACTGAAGTGCGACTCACTTCTGCATAACAGAACACCTCTCATTAATTATAAGTACTTGTTATTTTTTTTTTTTTAATTTTTGTCCCCCTCATGAGACACGAGTTCTCTGGAGCAACAAATCAGTAGCATCCCCTACAATTTTAATAATACCCAACATATAATTGACAGCTTATATATAAAATTTAAAAATCAAATAATCCAAATTTAAAATATTTACTCAAAAATTAATGATTTCACTCTTATTTAGAATTTGCTTTATGTTAATGAATTTGTCCAGATACAGTTTTTTTCTATACCCATGAAAGAATTTCACCTTGTTTGCTAGTGAAACACAGACAGAAATTTGACTTGCCGACTCATAAGTTTTGTCAGCTCTATGACCTTTACTCCTATTAAAGGTGTATTGTGATTTTCATTATAATTGTTTTGATTTTTTATTTAACAACACCCATAAGATTTAGGTTAGAAATCTCATTTATGTCTACCATATATATTTCTTCCTCATCATATTGGCATTGTGCCACTTGTTTTGCCCTTGATCATTTTTTGTATGTTTACAACTCTTTTGTGTATGTGTGTTAGTGATGTGTATTTGCATATTATTAGGGTTTTTTTTTTAATTTTAGTTATTCTAGTGTTGGAAGATATTTTATTTTTGTTTCATGGAGTATCTTATTGGGACCTCTAATCATTCTAATTTTTTTCAATACTGATAACTTGTTTCTGAGTTATTGTGGCTTTCTGTTATACTGAGTACTTTTCAGCTGGTATAGTGTTATTATATTTCTTTTTTCCTCAGTATTAAAAATATGTTTATCTCTTTGCAAACAGATAGATAAATGTATCTTCTTTTCATTCTTCGGTGATTTCCAATTTTTTTTTTTTTCAGACATTTAGTTGTTAAAATGGTAGTGTCACATAAATTTTGAAACCTAGTTTCTAGCTCCTCTTCACCTATACCATGTACTGGTAGAACCCTTCTCAAAGACTTTTTAGAAGCCACTTTCAAAGCGATACAGAATTTCATTAAAAGTATCAGGAATTATTTTAAAAGAATTTTCAGTATAAAAACTTGTTTCATACAAACTTAATGTTAAAAAAGTACTATAAAGTTAATTTTGATAAAGTATTTTACAATATTCATAATATAACTGACAATATTGATTATTTTATATTTAATAGTGACAGATTCTTAATAATTTAATTGAAATTAATTACTTTTAAAATATAAATTTATTGTTAAATTGTTAAATGGTACATTATAATATGTTATATTGTATTTTGTTTTTTTAGCAAACACAGGTTCAAATGCTAAATTTAATTTTATATCATGATACCAATACAGACAGAAGCCACCCTCATGATTTGAATTATTTATTTTTCCTAAAAAACAAATAACTAATTTAGTCTTATAGATCATTATTCAATGAAATTTTTTTAGAAATGGATTCAGGATGGTATTTGCTAACTCCTTTAAAAAAAAAAATGCAAGTATTAAAATATTTTATGCCCAGTGAATAAAACTCACTTAGTAAGAATCATTAGTTTATATTCATTTTATAGTACTGGCTTTTGACATAACAGAAATCTTTTTATTTGATCATGTGAATAAAAATATGAAGTCTGTTGAAGTTTACTGGCTAATTTTCAGAATTTTAAGATCTCTATATGGTTCCTAATAACTTGTAGTATTTCAACTTCAGCAGTCTCTTTTTATTTTTTGTCTAATAAAATATTATAGGCATTAAATGAAAAAATATATAGAATCAGAAGTATAAATAAATTTAATCAAATAACACAGATTATTACATTAGTGAACAGCATTAGTGCAAATATTTAGTTCATTAACTCAAATTTAATGAGTGTATCATCACTTTTCTACTCTGAAATTCACTCCACATACTAATAGTATATACACTCATAGGCTCTCAAGAGATGGCAAGAGGGATATAGTTATGTAGTTAAATATAAAGTGTTCTAAGTTGCTTGCATTGTCTTCCCTTGCCTTTGGAGTCAAATTCATGAAATATTCTTTGAACCCAAGGTCCATAAGATTAGTACCTATGTTTTCTTCTATGCAGTTTATTGTTTCAGGTCTTATGCTTAGGTCTTTGATCCATTTCGAATTAATTTTGGTACATGGTGACAGATAGCAGTCTAGTTTCATTCTTTTGCATGCAGCTTTCCAATTCTGCCAGCACCATTTACGGAAGAAGCTATTTTTTCTCTGTTGTGTGTTTCTGGCTTCGTTGTTGAAAATTATCTGTCCATATGACCCAGCAATACCTTTCCTGGGTATCTACCCAAAAAATCTGAAAGCATTTATCCATAAAGATATATGTGCTCCAATGTTCATTGCAGCTTTATTTATGGTGGCCAAGAAATGGAAACAATCAAAGTGTCCTTCGATAGATGATTGGATAAAAAAGTTGGATTGGATAAAGGTATATAGAGACAATGAAATACTATTCTACCATAAGAAAAGATGAAATAGTACCATCTGTGACAACATGGATGGATCTTGAAATTATTATGCTGAGTGAAATAAGTTAGAAAAAGTTGAAACCATATGATTTCACTGATATATGGTAAATAAAACTGAAAACAACAAAAGAACAAGACAAACAAATGAAGAAACAAAAATTGATAGACACAGACAATAGTTTAGTGGTTACCAGAGTTTAAGGGGGGCAGGGGGTGGTAGATAATGGTAAAGGGGATCCAATATATGGTGATGGAAAGAGACTGTGGGTGATGAACACACAATGTAATATACAGATGATGTATTACAGTTGTACACCTGGAATTTATGTAACTTTACTAACAATTGCCTTTAATAAAATTTAAAGTTTATTGCCTCAATTGAGTAATTAAAAAAAAAAAAAAAGTCTAGGAGTGAGTTCAGGTGGCAAAGAAGTCATCCAAAATAGTATATTTTGAAAGTAGAGCTGAGTGATTGACTGTGGTACTGGATTTGGGACCTGAAGGAAAAATATAATAAAGAATGGCCCCCAGGTATTTAACCTAGGAAACTGTGTGGGTGATGGCCTTGAGATGAGAAAGATTTAGACAGCCATACAGGGTGGGGGAAAAAATGACCTTGGCTTTGCACATGTTAAGTTTGAGTTGCATATTAGACATGTCAATGAAAATGGTGAGCAGGCCGTTGATAGACAGGTCTGTAGCTGAAGGGGAACTTGGAAGGCTGTATTACCTCTGCTGTGTCAGCAACATAGCAGTGCCTGAATGATTATATACACTCAATAAATATTTACTGAGTAAATAAATGAATGAAACATCTACTTCCCTGACTCTTAATTTCTACTCTTCATGTAGTCTTCTAATTAATTCATTCATTATTCACTATCTTCTAAGCTCACTGCATGTGAGGAAGAATGATAGTTTAAATAGGAAATCTGCATGTTTCACTTACTGAAAAGAAAGCTCCTTAAATAGATTCTTAAATTGAAATATTTCATATGAATTGAGATAACGTTAACATTTACCTACTATATGAAAATCTCTGGCATAACTAAGAAAATTTAACTTTCTGGTACTATATCTATCAATCACAGCTGTTTATTAAAATAAATATAGGCTCTGCCTATAAAGAACAGATGTATCCATTTATTCGTTCATTCATTCATTTTTGACAAATGCTTGCTGAGTCTTTACCCAGCCTCATGCCCTCCAGTGGGCATTAAAGGTATCCATATGGAAGGGCAATGCATCTGCCTTGTAGTCCAGTGTTAATGTCTAGTCATAGTCCGGAAAGTACAGCCAGCACTTTTCATTCAACAGAATGGACACATGAGGTGGGATGTTTTAGAGACTGGAAGCTAGAAAATGTTTTGTAATATTTTACATGGAACTAGTAACAGAGAATTAAAAAGGGTAGTCCAGGCAAGGGAAATACCGTATCATCTAAGTGGCATATTATAGAATATTGTGGCAATATTTTTAAAACTAAACGGAAAAGGTGAGTGGCAAGGGGAAGGGAAGAGGTTAGGAAACCTGGGATAGAGAAAAGGATAAGGAGGCTATTTGAATAAGTGAACTCCCTGAATGAAGGCAGCAACACTGGGATGAAGAGTGGCTTCCAAGTTTCAGACTGTAAAATTCGGGGACAGATAACACTATTCACATGGAGGTGCTGAGAGAAAGATGGGAGGGAGATTGCGACACCCACATGGGGATGTGTAGTAGGATGGGCAGATCTGGAGAAAGGTTGAAATTTAATCCATAAAGCATGGGTATCTCAATGATAATTTAAGCCCTGAGTGTGATTATGATAAGCCACCAAGAGTAAAGAGAGACTAACACCAGAGGCAGAGGCCTAGAAAAGAAAGTGTATAGATAGAGGAGAAAAGTACACATACAGAGGGTGCCAAAAAAAATGGATACACATTTTATGAAAGGAAAAAACTGTATTAAAATTGTAATACTCGATATATACCAATAACAAAAGATGAATGCAAGTCATGTGTGTACATTTTTTTGGCATCCCTGGTATATGTTAGACTGAGGAGACATACAGGAATAATGGGATACAATGGACACCAAGAGAGGAGAGTGTTTTGAGGAGAGGAAATTTAATAGTGCCAGATGTCACAACTGTAAGTCAAAATGCATCACATTTAAATAAATTTTGACATAGGGATGCAAGATGAAGGAAAATAATATAGCAATTCTTCTGCCATTGTGAGCAATGGTCAGGAATTTGCTAGGAGAGTATGTAGATTTTTGAACAATGTAATATAAGAGAAAGCTCTCTAGAGGAGGTTTGAAATATAGTTAAGTTACTTGAAGATTTAGCACAGTAACACATGATTAAAGAAAGCAGAGATCTTCAGTGTACATACAAGATGATTTAACGCAGTTCCTCAAGCAATCCTTACTTACATGAAGGACTCTTACATGAAGAGTTTTCTCTGGAACACACTTTTGGGAGATAAATAGTTAAGACCAGAATAATATTTCACTGCTAAATGCTGTATTTTAATTTAGAAGAATGGAACAAATTTGTGACTAACAAAGACAAATGTATATTTAAATTTTTTAGAATTAGAAGGGAGATGAAGAAGTTATCAAGATACATATTATGGTACCTAAGGAAACTCCAATGTTTAAATGAGGAAAATAATGACTTACTGAAGTATTACTGGAGGATTCATTTTCAGAAAAATGAATACGCATACATTTGTTTGCAGACTACCTGAATGTAGCACATTATGGAGTCTGAACAGGTTTTGCTTCCAGTTATAAGAGAGTAATACTATATTACTTTTATATTTCCTCTAAATTTCAATTGTTGATGCAGTTTCATGTTTCTGGAATGAGTATGGTAAGCACAGTAAAATCTTGTTTTTCATCTTCAATTGCTTCTGAACCTGGAAAGTATTCTAAGAATTAGACTCACTATTTATATTTATTAGGTACTATAACTTCTATACCCCAGGAGCATACGAAGACTGAAATGATAGTTTAGTAACAAAGGGAAGTATAAGCTTGATGAATTACTTTTGTAATCTAAGAAAATAATGTAAATCTAAATTATCCTGATAATTCCAAGCTGTATTATGCAATTTTTTTGTGTGATACCATTAGTATGAAAATAAAAAATAGTCTTCTTAACTGTATATATAAACCTCTCGACCTAAAGTGGTGGAGTAGTATATTTTAGAAAGAAAGATGTGATTGACCTTTCATGAATAATGGTTTTTAATTTATTATTATTTTTTACCTCACTTCCATACAAATGGACTAGAGGAGAGTGACAGATAGTTAAAAAGAATTGAGGGTCTCTTTCCTGGCCAAATTTATGATGGACTTCACCATGCTTCCAAGAAGGAAAAGGATATCTACAAGGATGGTCATCTTGGGCATAAATTTAGCCATTATTGATTATATTGTCCTCTACTTGAAGTTACTAATCCTTCAGCTGTTGGCAAATGGATGTAAAAAGCTCTGATTGTTTCACTTTGAATTTTAAAAGGCACACGGTGAAGTTTAAACTTAGCCAGCTAAAAATAAAATAATGGAAAAAGGTGTTGTCAGCTAGCTCAATAAAAATAGAAATGTTTTCATTACTTTAAAAATAATGAAAATATATTTTAGTAAAGAAGAAATCAAAACCCCATTTACTAGCATTATTTTGGAAACAGATCATAGAATGATAATGTAAGACAAGATGGGAAACACAAGAAACAAAAATTAGATTTTCAAAACAATTTAGTATAATGTACATTAGAACTTGAAAAAAAACAACTCCATGCTTTATAAATATTTATTATTAATTACACACACAAAAAAATGTACCAAACACATATTTTATTAGGGCTTACTTCAAAAAAAATTAAATATATATATATATATTTGCACACATATACGCTTTAGACATATTTTTGTCTCAATAAAGTAAAACAGAAAATAGAAACCGTTTTGGTTTTGAAGATCTTATTAAAAAATCACAAAAACTTTTCTGAGTGTTATAACACATAGTATCGTACTGAATTTAATCAACTGTAGCATATTATATACTTGTCCACAAATAGGTTTTTATTATGACTAAAAGGGAAATTTCTACTAATATTTTTCTCATTGGAACGTGTGCTTTGTATTTTAAAAGATTCTAAAGAACAATTACAAAGAAAAATATTTCACTACTTGATGTGAAATTTTAGCATATTATTTTGAAAATAATAAGGTCAGTCATTTATTTTCAGTTCGTATGGTAAAACTTGCACACCACTTAGATTAAGGCTAATGCATTATATATTTAATGTAACATTTGGTTAAATAGACCACTTACCAAAATTTTAGTGCCCAATTTTAAAAATCAGTCTATAATTTCTTAATCAAATTCTATTGAACAAAGTTATTTGTGAATTTTTCACAGCTGTGAAATATCAGATATGATCAGAACTCCACAGTTAAAAATAAACAGAAATAAACAGAAAAGTTATGAAATTATTTTGTAATTGACATCAGTATATTTTTTCATATGAATTTTTCTGCCAAACAAAACAAAACAATAATGTGAGAAGGAATTATGGAATAGAGACAATTGATAATTAGAAGTAGGCCTTTATGGTTTCAAATAGTATAATTAACACTAGAGAAATCTTTGCTGAGAATGAAAATGACCAGTCATGAGATGATTTTGACCTATTAACATATGTTCCTGTGAATACAGCTTAAGCTATTTATAAAAAAGGAAATCACAGAGCTCATTGATATATTTATATAGAGTGTTACCCGAAATATACTCATTAAAAAAATGAAGCTTACAGTTAGTCTAGAACTGTGCAAAGTGCTTAGAATAATGACATGCATAAAAAGTGTTTCCTCCATTTGACTAATTGATGATCTCATGCAGGAGATACACATCATAATCTGGCCTTTTCATCTCTGAATCCGTCATCTACCATAGCCCATTTTGTTTCACCCCTGTCAGGCCACAATAACCTACCTTTATTTCTTGGATACACAAAGGACTTTCCTGCCTCACGTGCTTGTACTGGAGGTTCCCTCTGTCTCTGGTGGTTGGCATGGCCAAGGATTCTTCCACTATAAAATCCTTGGCGTTCACTTGCTAATAGTTCCCTACTCCTTATGCCTAGCACCTATCTTTTCATTAAAATTTTTGTATGGAGGAAAAGATCATGTTTATTCCTGGTCAACTATAACAAAAATAGTGCAGCTTCTACATCTCCTTTGCAATTAGTGCATACACATTTCCCAGTTGTGGCAATACAATGTAAACAAAAAACTGTTGGACCATTTTCTGGGAAATCTGTTGCTTGTCCAAAAACAGATGGCAGATGTGACTCTTCCTTACTTTTTTTCTGCTTTGAACGGAGGAGGTGGGATGATTGGAAATGTCACAGCTATGGATTGGTCATGAGGCAAAAAACTTGACGGAGAAAGTCAACAAGCTCAGGATAAAAAAGTCACTGCTTCCATCATTGAATAGGTAAACCACTGCAGCCACAGCCTACCTCTGGAATTCTCAAATGAGAAAAAAAAGCTAACCCATTTCTGTACCCCTGTAGTCAAATGCCATTACTGACTGGTACAAAGCACCAGCTCACTTTATCAGCGCAAACATAAATCATGTCCTGCCATCCTGAAAACTACTACAGAGATTTCAATACAGTAGAACACAGAAGATCAAAAAGTAAATCTACGTCCTCATTATAAAGATCCCAGGAACATGATACCCACCCAGAAAATTCTGAGCTCTTGAGGAAAGGGGTGAACAGAGCCACAGAGGATGGAAGGCAGAGTAGAGAGATATCAAAAATCCATATATTTAGTGGATGATTTCACATGAAATTAGGCATACTCTATAATGAAAATACTCTACTTTGTTTCCCCTATAAAAGCCTTTAGTCAACTTCCAACAATGCCCACTAAATAAAGACTATTAATTTGAAAGGACACCACATTATTAATCTGAATGTGACAGCTCTATTTCTCTCTCAATTCTCATATTAGCAGTGATGTCATAAGTTGGCCTTGTGTTATATAACCCATCATGTTCCAAAATCGTTTGCCAAGGATGTGTAGCCTGATACAATGTCTGGAAACTTAAATAAATCTGGTGACTATGAAATGATAAACATAGTATCAGGAGCAGATTTGCATAAAAATTTCAGCAGGTTCCCTTGCTGAACATGTAATTTAGTCTATGATTAATTAGTTGACCCAGGATATTTTTATAGCAAATAATAACAGATATCAAAGTTATACTGTTTAAAGTGTGTTATACTGGTTTAAGTTGTCTGTAATACAGATACATAAAAGAGAAATAATTCTCAAAAGTTTAAATTTGTCCCTGAACCACCACAGTTAACTATTGAAGGAATCAATGAATGTATCATAGTCAGAGGTTTCTGTTAGCATTTTAAACATATAGATCAATAGCCACTGATGTTTAACTTGCTTTGATGGGAAAATAAAGTCAGCATTTTTTGTCTATATAATTTAATAAAAACGTCATTAGACTGCTCATATTTTGCTTCATGTTAGACTTGATTTCAAACTTGAAGAATGGGTTGTCTGCTATGGAGCTCACAGCAAAACTCAAACTGTAGAATATGCTCAAAAAACATATATTCCATAGTTTTCAGGAAATAATAAATAATGAACACGTAATCCTTCTTCTTTAGTGGCGATGTGCTTACATGTGTACTATGAACTAACACAAAAGTATGTGCTGGTTTGTCTGTACAGAAGTTCACAGTTGAGAGAGCTTTTTGCTTATTGAAGTTTTTCCTGTTCCAAGTAGTGGTGGATTCTTGATCATGGTAGTTTCCTTGCTATGGTAGTGGCAGTGTTGATACACACGCTGATTACAGACAAGACACTCAGTCTTTAGAAGCTTGGTCCTACAGCATAGCTTTAAAAGGAGTTCCTAAAATCTCAAAATTCTCTCTCTCTTTATACCCAAGATTATGTGAGACGTTTAATAAGCTGTAATAAATTCCTTCTTACTTAAAATAGCTAGAGGGATTTTTTTTTCTAAATGGTACTTTGATTAGTAGTGTGTGTTATAAGAATTACGTGTAATGCAAGATGTTTAACACAGTGATTGAGATACAGTCAATGTTTGACAAAGTGAGTATCACGATTATTGAGGAGTCCTCAATTATGTATGATTATAAACTATGACGAAGGAATTAGATATCAAATGTACTTCTGAAAAAAGTTAAAAGTAAACTCCTGGGAATTTTAAGGTACCTCCGGCTATCTTTTACAATTTCTCCTATTGTCAATTGCAATTTCCTTTAGTCTGGAGAGGTTGACCTTGACTTTCATATCTGAAGGTTCTGATGCCATTCTGATGTAGTTATAGTTCAGAGACTATACAAAATTCACTTGTGATCACTGGCTTTTAAACAGTCAGGAACATATGCTATATACTTGATGATTGAATGAAGGATACGACTTCTCTTTGGTTGTACTCCAACTTTATTTATCTAGGTACTGATTCCAAAGCAAAAGAATTTAGTTCTGCTCCATCTGATATAAAGAGAAAGTGAGATCTTCAGACCAGATGAAGACAATTCAGTTCTAGTTCTCATAGTATTTTGCATAATTATGGAAAACTTGTGCCTAATCGAAACATTGGAATATGAGATCTTGACTGCTAGAACTGTCTTATTCATGATTGGATCCCATGGTCTTAGCTCAGCTCCAGGTAAGGTAACTCCCTTAAAAATCACCATCCTTGTCATCATCAACCTCTTGCAACAACCAAATCTACCAATTATTGTCACTTCATAGTTTGTCTATATAACAATGCCTGGGTAAATGGTATTACAAACCCAAACTTACCAATGGGGACTCTGAGGCTCAGAGAGATTATCCACTGTTACAGTGATAGAAAGGGGCAAGTCCAAACATTGAAAACGAGTGTGTCTATAAAAGCTTAGTGAGTGAATAACTGAAAGCACCTTTAGTGTGAAACATTGTTTTCAATACGGCATTCCCGAGATGTTGCCACTATTTGCCTTTCTCAACTATCATTTTTATCAACTGAACACAATGGGGATTTACTGGTCCTCATCCTTCTACAGCTGAAGCTGTTATATCTGCTCTTGTTTCTTCTGTCCTAAAGAAAAAAAGATGACCTATGAGAATTTCCTACTTGAAGCCAATTTTCTCTCTGCGATTAAGTTAAATAATTGCATTTAGAAAAAAAAAAAAGACATTGTTAAGAACTGACATCTTTCTTTGGAGAGATGCCAAAGAAAATGAAATACATCTAAATCGATAATGCAGATTTCACAGCAAGAAAAAAATGACAAATGTTGTATATATGTTGTTTCTTTTAAACATTAAAATAGTATATAAAGAAAAAAATAGTGAACTTTTTAAAATATGATTACATGTATATATAATTTTCTCTGTAGGATGTGTCAATTATTGACAGAATTCACATCATTTCATTAAAGATAATGAAGACCCACTATGAATGCTATAGTAAAAGCAAAGATTTGGAAAGTTATCCAGATATCCCAGTATTCTGAAACAATTTGTTTCTGCTTTAATAGAATTCCAGGAAAGAAAAAATACATTCCTTCTCAGATTAATACAGAATATCAGCCTGAATTGGGAGACTTCATTCATAAATCTTTTCAACTTATATTTATTTAAAGTATTCTAAATACTGGACATGGTGCTAATCTCCTGGGATGGAAAAAAAAATAATTCTTTATAATCCTGCTGTCAAATAAATCCTGGAAATAAAAAATCCCTTTCCCAGTAATTTAGATGAACATGGGAAAGAAACTTCAGAACACCTACTGTTTCAATGTTCTAAAACTTTTAGGCTTTATTTTGATGACAATATGTAGATAAAACGGTAACTGATATCCTCAGCAAAAAATAACTAATCACATTGCAATTTTAAATTCCTCATTTGTTATATTAAATTATTAATTTTGCCAATGTATTGCTTTAATATGTAAGCATTATCACATCCACAAAACAAAGTGAAATGGTCTCCACAACATTTATAGAGAGCATACAGATGCTTACCAATAAATTATAGTAGAGATAATCTACTCATACCTAAATCAATTTCATTTGTTTTCTGTAATTTCTACTTAAACTAATCTCTATAAATAAGTCATCTCTAATAAACTCCACATAGACTTTATTGGTCAGAGTATGAACTAGAGTTGTTTATATTTTATCCAGTTAGGCAATGGTGTTCAAGTATTTTTCAACAGTAAAAATCTTTTAAACTTTTGTTTTGTATCTTAGAAATAAAACAGGTAAAACTGGAATGCAGATAGTTGAAATGAGGGCCTAGTACCCAAAGATCTTTTGTCTATCCTACCACAATACTGTCCCCAATACCTGATCGTGTCTTCTAAGTTTTAGGATATTATATTATGTTATGATGGTGGCTTTATGTTCATGCAAATAATGCCTTCAGCAAGAGAAGTCCTTGGCTCATTTTAGTTGGAAGTGAAGTCTGCAAGGCTCTTAAAGATCGGTCATAAGGGCTAGAAGCTAAGGATGCTGAGAGATTAAATTATGAATGGTGCTAGCTTTAGAGGGTACCTGGGTCAGTTGTGTGGCATGTAAATAAGCAACAATCAATACAAGTTCTATAGGCTCCAAGATGAGGCTTTAGTTTTCAGATTTGTTTAGCTGGAGGGGTTGGCCTTAGAACCACGAGGATTTGGGGTAAAGGGACACCTGAGTGGTTGAGTTAGGGTATATTGAGACAAAGTGAAAGACTAAACCTATGAATGTATCTAGATGTGGAAGTATATGTTTGTAAGTGAGGACAGTTGGAACATGTGTATATACTTAGGAAAAAAAAAATGGAGAAGAAGAAGAGGAGATAATTAATGGAGCGAGATGCTCAAAGAGGCAGAGAGGAAGAAATGGGATTAAAAGCACTGGTGAATTGATCAGCCTTGAAATTTAAGAATTAATTAGTCTTCTCATTTGGGTCCTTGAATACACCCATTCATAAACTATTCAGCTACCTCAGGCAAAGTTGTCCTTTTCTGTTATGCCAGCATACATCGACATTCTGTCACTTTCAAGAACAACAATCCTAATACAAACAGTGACATTTTTTTTTGTTTGTTTCCTTTTAAAAGGTAAGGATGAATATAGATGATGCTGAGAGTGTGAAGCTCTTAGAAGTTCTGGGATCCTTTCTGATGCCTAAATTATTTCCCTGGACTAAGACATAGAAACAAACACAGGGAGGCAGCCAAAATGGAGAGACAAAGAAACATGTCCCAAATAAAAGAATAGAACAAAGCTCTAGAAAAAGGAGCTAAACAAAATGGAGACTAGGAAGCAGGATCATCCGCTGAAAGATATGAGTGAGACAGGCCTGGATTTCAGGATTGAGGAAAATATTAATGATTTAACAAGAAAAGGAAAGGCATGGAAAAATATAATGAAATGGGATTGCGGAGCAATGTTTTTTAGTCTATGTGATAATGGATATGATGAAATTTAACTAACTATAGAAGACAATGTCAATCACATTATCAAATTTACTAAAACCATTTCTCAGAACAAACTTTTGTTTAAATCTAATTTTATGTTATTTTTCATATCCCTTGTCTCTTGAATTGGGAATGTATGCATACTTACCCTGTATGAAATTCAAACTTGAAAAGGTAGGTAAATTATCTGCTATTACTGATAATTATACACATCAAATATTAATCAGATAAATAATGTTAGAAATGCTTCCTGTTAGAAAAAAGAAAAATAATCATTTCCTCTAATGCTTGTATTAATTCCCCTCTCTCCATCAAGGTTTGCTTTCAAACCCTTTTTAATTAAGAATAAGTAATGAACACAATTTGTCAGTGTCCTAAAGAGATCCTTATTGGCCTTGATTACAGGCAAATCAATCAATATAATGTTTTTTAAATAAAGAGCATTGCTTTTCATATAATTTCTGAAGGATAGCAGATATACTTTTAGATCATTAGGTGAAATGTCTATTAAATTTTATATGTGTGTATATATATATATATTATGTATATATATAAATGCATAAATATATGTGTCTGTATATGTGTGTATATACACTCACACATACATTCAACATGTATTCTATGCAAATATAGTAAACACAACTTTGTAGTTTTTTGTGTGTTACTTTCTGATCTTATACATCAAAAGTTGAAACATATTCAATTTAAAAATAGAAATAATATGCCTATATTCATTGCACTTCTATGTAAAAGACATTACCCCCAAAAGCAGGACTCTGCATTTAATTTTATTTTAATTGATGTGATTCAAAAGGTATGGTTGAAGAACATTATTGTTTGACAGTTCCCAACTTGCAATTATTTTTTCCCCTAAGGTTGATTTATAAGATAAATCTTTAGAACATGACATTTAATTATTTTTATGGACATAATGTTATGATTGCATTCCCAGTTTTCCTGGCTACACATAAAACCATTTATTCTACAAGTGGTTGAAATTATATATGTTGGTAATAGAAAATAATTTTACAAAAATCTATCTTGTTACAAATATAACATTCATCTATAGTTCCTCTGATATAGATATTTAATACATAGGTGGATAAATTTCAAATATGGAACTCATTTATAGTAAAGTATACATACATAATATCAAATCTATACTGTCTTTCATCAGATGTGAAGAGGAGTGCACAGCTCAAGATATTTTCCTGAAAAAATTAAGCATCTATGTAAAAACTGATTTTTAAGGTGCTTTAATATTCTCATGATTATAATTGTTTTGGATTCTCTTCTATTTATTCTTAAACTGATAAATCATTTGTATTATCTTCACATAGATTTAACAATCATCTCCTCTTCAATATTCTTCTCCAAGAAAATTTTTCAATAGAAAATACAGAAATCACTGATATCATTAAATCTGTGATAAATGGTCTGATTAACTTGGACTTCTAGAAGGTAATCATTGCTATAAGTATGTGATGAGAGCCAAGAAATATGTTTTTAGCACATTATTAAAAGTACAATTTACAGAGGGACTTTAATTCTCCAATAGTTGGTTATTGAACCATCATGAATGACCTTGTTAGTGAGTGATTTAGCCAGGATTAGAACCCCATGTATGGATTCAAAGCCCATGTCACCATTTTAATTACTTCTAATGTGTCAGACATACAATTCTTTTATTATAGTGCCCAAAGGTTTCTTTTAAAGTGAAGTCTTATCAGGATTGTCTCTTATTTCCTAGCAGTATACAAATGAGATGTTAGAGCTCTGTTTGCAAACTTCAAGAAAAAAGTATATAAATCCATAGGCAAAATACTCTTCTTCTATAATCCATCTAAACACATATAACATACTTCAGTCAAAAATACTATACATTATAACTTACACTTATTGTATGTCATGCTCAGTAATATAAATTTTATATGAATTAAAGCATGGGATGGGCCAACAATCCAGTTAGGGAAATTAAATCACTAGTCACAAATTACAAAGAAGAAAACTGAGGCACAGTTTAGTTCATTTTTCACAAGTCACACAAATTAAAATATTAGAATATAGATTTTAACCCAAGCCATGTAATTCTATAACTTGAGTTTGACATGTATATAAAATGTATTGCCTTTGTATAGTTCAGTTCCAATTATACTACTGATTTGCTACATGAGTTTAGGTCTCACTTCTCAAGGCCTAACTTTCCTTTTCTGTAAAATACGTGAAATGGTAAACCAACGTTTCCCAAAACACGTGCTTCGAAACTCTTATTTTGAAATGTTAATTTTGAAGAAAAAAAAGATTTCTATGGTCAACTGTTAGCAATACTAGTTTAAATGTTCATCTGAAAATGAAAATTCCTATACTTCTCCCCAACCTTCAATCTAGTGAAACAGAGTTCATGGAACATACTTCGGAAAGTTTAGACAAGGAAATCTCTAAATCTCATTGTACTCCAATGTACTCTACATACTCTGTTCTATGCTATTTTATTCATTTCCAATATGGTCTCCATCGAGCCGCTACCTCATTTTATACACACATACACGTAGACACAAACATACACATGCTAACTATAGTTTGAGATATATACTATTGTAGTTGAAGATGTAGTTGAATATATAATATTGTATTGAAGCTGTACAGACAAGCATACAACCTACAATTTAAATTTTAAAGTCTTTTTATCATTTCTAAAACTTGTACCATAAGCTGTCTTCAAACCATACAGCTGTGTGATTTCAATACTAGAGGAATTTATATATCTAGAAATAGTTTAAGATGCAGCATATAATATATATTTTGGACACTTCTAGTGAACCATTATTTATTTAATTGTCTCATTTTATCTTCTTCACATACTTTTTAAGTTAGCTAAAATCAGGGATTCCATCAGTCAGAAGTCACCTCCCAGCTACAAAACTCACTGGCCTTATAATTAAGAAATAATCAAGAATACACAGTTTTCATAGTTTCATCATCTGTAAATGGGTTTAAAATATCATCTTTTTATATAAGTGTTGAGATGACTAGCATAGTACTTGTCACAGATGAAACACTCAGTAAATACTAGTTTTCTCTATAAGAATAGAACATCTTAGTTTTGATTTTAAGGTGAGTCTTAAATGCTAATGTTGGTTTATGCCACAGTTTGGAGTTGTAAAACAATTCTTGATAGATATGATAGAAATGATATTTTATTGTATTATCAAAAAATATTACTTGTAACACCCACCAGTATAACTTAGAGCTACTATTCCCCATCACTAATACGTGTTTCAGTAAGTTGTTGGGGGTGGAGGGGCTGTTTTTTATTTCTACCCAGAACTTTCATTGAACAGGGGTTTTCAGGTGAATGTATGGTATGAGTAAGCCCCCCACCCCAGGTCACAGAAGATTCTCCCTATAAAATGAGATTATTTTGTCTAATATCATTCCCAGCTAAATTTGATTCATGAAAGTAAATAGGATATGAGAACTGATTTTAGTCTCCAAATGAACGGCAAAACTTTACAAAGATCACACAATTTAAGTAGTAAAAGTTAAAGAGAATCTGATTTAGAATAATTTCAGTTATCATGCAGTCCATTATACGTTGTCTATATATATCCTACAGTGTCAACATTAATGGAGGCTGCTACTAACCTAATATATACATTGAGTTATATGTTTAAAGCCTTTGAATTTTTTCAAATCCATGAAAATTATTTCAGAAAAGAGGCAGAAAACCGGTATATATCTATATCTATACCTATATATTAATTGTAATGTCAGATCTAATTAGCAATTGTGTTTTTCTCAACTGCTACTTGAGTTATCATCATTTCCTTCCATATATACTCTGCAGATTGATAAGTGGTGAGCTTTGCAAAGTGCCAAAAATGGTAAAATTCCCTAGCCTAGATTGAATACTTAAGTACTATATGCATCATTTATTCAATTCTGCTTGAATCAGTGTTAGTGTCAAAGTGTATGTTTTGTTCAGAAAGTTTAACCCTCCTCTTGTTCTGATTTCAATTCTAGTTACTTAATATCTGCACATCATAGAACCACTAGAATTTAGGACATTTGTGTTTTCAATTTTAAGACATATTTATCTTTATTTACAAAACTAAGATGAGGTGGGTATTTCATTCTTTTGTTTGTGTTATCATTTCAGGAAAGGATATGCCCTTTAAGTAGAAAATCAGTCTGTATTCATGGCTGAAACAAAACAATTCTAAGATGTACTTTTACTTAACTCAAAGCAGTCAGGTTATTAAACATTAGCAGTACTTACTCTTTCAACATAAAGTTAGGATTTTTAGAATCTATTTTTAAATAAATATAGTGCTGCTTTCAAGGTTTTGAATATGCAAAAATCCACTGTGCTCCTTTTTTCTTCCTGCTGGTGATAAGAAAGAATGTGGCGCTTTACACCCTCTCCATGCATCTGTCACTGGCACAATAAACTCCCCTTCTGTGCAGAAAAGGCCCTTGTCTGTCACTGGAATCTCTGGAGGTGAAGATTGTCATGTGGGTTTTCTGTCGACTTCCTAAAATGTAACCTCCCCAGCTAGGCCGCCTTCTCCAATGTGACAGATTGGGTAGATGACTTCATCATCGGGTCACACTGTGTTTTACCATGTGGGGCCAGGTGTCATCTTTGGGGAAGAGAGTTAAAGCTATTTTCAGAGAGTATTTCTCTTGTTTCACTTAACATCTACTCACCTTTTGGTATTGAAAGAATGAAAAATACAAACTGATGAGGCTATCCCCAGGCAGAGTTTTCATGCTACCCAAAGCAGTCTCTGCAGTTGTAAAGATCCTTTTCAATAATCTGTCAAAAACTGACATCACTGTATAAAGAGCTGTTCATTTCTATATCTCATTTTGGATTGATGTAGATGCACTTTTATATCCTTCAGTTGAATATAACATTTGGCCTTTCATGTCTCAGTTTAAGCTACAGGGAATTCAAAGCTATTTCAAAGTGTAATTATACCAATCTGCATATAAAAGGCTATATGTCCTACAGAGGGTTCATGGGAAAGCAAATTCTTTCAAAAAAGAAAAATTGGAAGTAATTCCCACAACAAAAATTCACCAAATTAAATACATTTTTTTCACCTGATGACAACAGATTTATTTTTTTAAGCCAATAGAAAATTAATTCAGATAATGGTGGAGACTTTTTTGTGAGGTATGAAGTAGAAAAAGGAGAACTGAAGATGAAAAAGGAAAGCACATTATATGTATGTATCCTCTGTGAAAATGGCCCATATCACATCAGAAAAATCAATAATCCACATTGCTGTAGCAGACAATAGCGTTCTCACTTATGTATGGTTATTCATTATCTATTGCTGCATAACAACATACCCCCAAGCATTACAACTTAAAATTACAAACATTTATTGTCTCATAATGTGTGTGGTTCCAAACTTTTAGTGCAGCCTAACTGGGTGTGTCTGGCTAAAATCTTTCCTGAGATTGCTGTCAAGCTACCATGTTAGTTCGCAGGAGGTCTGGTCTCTTTTGAAAATGCACCTATGCCCAGGATCCTGCTTCCAAGCTCACTCTGTTTGGTGTTGATGGGTCTTGTTCTCTTGCGCCTGCACCTCACCACGAAGTTGCCTCCACAACACCTCTGCAAGCAATCAAAAAGAGAATAAGAGAGTGTATAAGAAGGTTCCCAAGATGGAAACTGTTGCCTTTTTATAACCTAATTCCGAAATGACATCCCCTCATCCCTACCACATTCTTTTCTTAGAGGCGGTTTACTATATCCCACTTACCGTCAAGAAAAGTGGATTACTCCATGCTGTGAATACCAGGTGGAAAATCATTATGCGCCATTCCAGAGGCCCACACATCAATGCACCCCACATGGATGCATTCACGTTCAGTTGTTTTGGTACTTTTTTTTTTTTTAATATCACAAAAGACTTTCAAAATATAAGTCCTGTTAATGTGGTTTTAAACTGAAAGTAATTACTATCACACAAATTCTGCAATTTAATTTTTTCCCAAAGATTTGTTCTCCATATATACAATCTTACCAGTTTTAGAAAGTTTCATGAATTGAAAAAGATGAATATAGTCACTTAAAACTTGAAAGTACCAGTTTTTATCTTTTTTTTTTTTTTCTCCCCTGGAAAAATTGAGATTAAGGGGGAAAAAAATAAAAACTTCAAGAACATAATTGTGCAAATTCTGTAGCTAACAAAATACTTAGCACCGAAGTTATGTAGCATATGGTTGTCCTCATCCCAAACAGAAAAATGCATCTGCATGTGCCAGCTCTTAATTACCAGCTCATTAACACTCAGGTGTCAATTGCTGGTGGCAAAGGCAATACCCAAATGGCCTAGTTTCTGTCATGCACACTGTAATTAAATTGACCTCAAGTACTAAAGCTTGCAAGTTGCCTGATATGGCTTGGACACTAAATGCAGGCACTATTCAAAGCAGAATAATAATGGTGAATATGCCACTGCAATGAGAGAAAAGCTCTCTCAGGCTGTAAATTGTATTTTCACTCAAGAAAACTTTGGATCTTGAGTTTCTCAGTCATCATTCCCCAATTACCTCTCTGAATGCAAGTACTCAAGCTCAGATTTCTCTGGGTATTGAACTAACCCAAGAAGAAAACTATACCTAACTTACTGACATTGGTTAGTCCTTAATTAAATGGTCTGGCCTAATCACCATAGAGACAAACATTCAACAATCCCTTTACACTAGCACAGAGCTTACCTTTAGTATTTGAGAGTACTGGTTTTTTATTATGAGCAGGCAAACAACACTAGCTGCTTGGGGCAGCCATATGGACATTATCTGTAATTGTACACCCTCAGGAGAAGCCCAGGGTGATTCACTGTGAGGCTGTGGAAAGAAAAGAGATCACCACCCAAGGGAGAATTAAGCATGGCACCTAAGTCACCTGCAGTTAAGTAGTTAATATAGACCAATGTAAATTCAAACAAGGCCTTCAAATACTAAAACGTGTTATATAAGATCTAATGAGTGAAGGAGCTATAATCTCCTCTGCCTCTCCATTTAACAGGACGATTTGGCCTGTTCTTAAACCTAGCAAGTATGAATGGCATCTCAGGGTGGATTACCACAACCTTAATGCTATGGTCCAATCCAATATGACCCCATACCCAATACCCAATATTATTGAAATTAGTGATTTAATGCAATCAGCAACAGCTACATATCTTGCTATCATGGATTTGGCTAATACATTCTGTTCAATGCCTATTTCCACAGCCTCTCAGCCACGGTTTACCTTCACCTCCAACATGGCACAACCCACCTTTATCAGGCCACACATGTAGCACCTCATTAGCTTTGCTATCAAACAGAATCTTTGCTGCTAAGATTCTAATTGCATCCGCCTTTCTCCAGGAGCACAGGAATAACATTACATTGATGGCATCCTCTTTTGAGGAGATTTGTTAGACACATGCATTAAGGACATACAAATTCTTGCAGAAAAGGGATAGGCCATTGCCCCACATATAGTACAAGACCCAACCATCTCTGTTAAATTCTTTAAAATTCTTTGATAAACTGAAGGCTGCTCCATCCCTAATACTGTCAACAAATAGGAAGTGATACTTCTGAGCACCCATGTTTATACCATCCAACATCTTCTACATTTGGTGGTGGGGAGGGGTTCTGAAGGCAACATATTACTTATTTATAAATTTCATTTAACCTCATTTTTTCAGTTACTTGTAAACCAGTCTATCTTTAATTGGGACCCCCTCAAACAAAAGGCTCTAGAATCTGTCCAAAGTTAAATCAGCAATCATTTCCTTTAATGTCCTCAGGGTTTCCTTCACTATAGAAACTTCAGTAACTTCTTCTCATGGCTCCTGGACCATCTTTGATGGCCATAAATTTCCTGTGGACTTCTGATACAGGAAACTGCCCTCCTTGGTCTTGTACCATACATCAGAGTAGTAATTGTTGGCCACTCACAGCTCATCTGAAAATATCTCACAAACCTGAGCATCTATCCCTTCATACCAAGATGGCCATTATACTGCGGGTTACAGAAGCAGCACTGCACAAGCTCAGTTGCCAAGTCTCCTTTTATAGGCTGGAGCCAAACCTCAACCCTCTGATATATCCCATCTGCAAAAGAGTGTAGCCTTACCACTCTTTAGTCCCGTGGCAGATGCCATGACACCAGAGGTCAACTCTCTCTCAGACCCCTTGGCAACCTGGGTAGACTGTTGGGAGCAACTGAGTTTTGAACTTTGATGTGACTTTATACCCTTGATTGGTCATATCACCACCATTACATACGATGAAACTCCGTGGAATGATGCTGCTTTTCATTCCTTATCTGGGATGTCCCTGATAATGACAGTTCTTAAGGGTCAGCACAGTTGGCAGTGACAGTCGTCTTATCACCAAATACCCTGGCCAGAAAATGGCTCCATTTATACATTTTTATAAAATCTTGGTGTGTTGTATAAGACTTGACCCCTTTGAGGCAAAGGACTCTGGGACTTTCTTGTCTCACATAGACTTAAAATATAAATCAAGGTAACAGATGTCATTATGTGTACTAGGGTCATAAATCCAGTGTTCATCAGAACACTCCTTATCCCCTGGGGATTCCGGAGATTATTCATAGAGACCAAGGGATTCCTTTCACTTCTGAAAATAAACACCGTGGGCTATCGAAGAAGGCATTCCAAGCAACTTCCTTGTCCCTTGTAGACCCTATGCAGCCAGTTTCACTGAAAGGCAAAATGGCCCCCTCAAAAGCTCCTATTTAAATTAAAAAGTAGCAAATGGACCCACAGGCATGGATCAATCAATATCCACATCCCCTGGCATCATGCAGTCCTTCTACTAATGCTACACAGGTTCCTCAATTTTCTTTATCAGCCATAAAGGGAACACCTCTAAAGTTCATGTTTCTGAAAACCACCTCACTATGTATCTCTTTTCCTCCTGGACAGGTGCCTAGTTCATCTCCTAGGGATGTACTTCTACTCACTAGAAAGGTCAGTTCATCCCCCAGGTATACATTGATGTCAAGGCATCAAGGAGTCCATATGGTATAAGAACTAAAACTATGGCCCAATAGTATGCACTGCCTTTAGTTGGCATAACCAGGAAGGCCTCAAATTGGCATAACCTCATCCTTCCTCATTCTCCTCCCAAAACTAAGATCCCTTGGCCAAACTGGTCTCCTTATCAGGGCGACCAGTCACAATGCCTTCTTAGGTTGTGAGGTTTCATTTCCCTGCCAGCCCCATTGAATTCAAACAAACCAATCCCCTCTTCCCATGGGAACCAGGGAGAACCTCCCCCTGGTTTTCTCTCTGGTCCTGAGTGTCACCGCAGTGTGGCCCTGCATGTGGTGTGGTGTTCTTCTCCCCCAGGCTGTGAGAATATGTGAATAATAAATTGGTGTTGATTTCATCTCTCAGTCTACTGTCAGAGGCTGTGTGTTCTCCATCCCCATAACCCTAGGGTGCAAATCTCTTCTTCCCCAAGTAGGTGAATAGTTGACAAAACAACTCTTTGCCTACCTTCTTATTTTTCTTCCAGTATTTGACTAAATTAGTTCTAGTAAATTGAGCTAAATTCAGTCAATTTATTAGATGAGGTGATGGTATGATGACTTTGTAAAGTCAGGTTATTCAGACTGTTTTTGGTGAAGCCATAGATTGTTAAATATAATTTATCTGGAAAATATACTCATATTTGTTGGACACTAGATTTGCTTATTCTCTGCCAACATAACATGATAAGAAGAAAGAAAATGCATACGTAAAAACAGCATTTCATTCTAAATTTAAATGGTAAAGGGACATTCAGAACTGTATTTAGTTTCTTAGGCTGAATTTCATGGTAACTTATACGTGAGAATCATCCTCACAGGTGAGCAAGTGGCACAGAAGGAGCACTGAAAATTTAAAATATAAAGTTCTAAATGCTATAACTTATTTTCATAATTTTATTTATAGTTACTTCAGGATTTCAAGTTAGAATAAGACACAGAGACTGGAAACGTAACCTGGAACAGGTTGAGTATTCAGAGTCATAGTGAGAAATATATTTCACATTGTGACCTATTTCACACATGAATCTGAAAAATAAAGTTTCACACAGAACTATTTGCTTTTACCATAATGATGTGTTTTGATACTTTTCTACCTTTTTTTTCTGTTGTACTTACTTTTTGTTTTTATCTAATTTTCTTAATATATTAAATTGCTCTCATGACCTACTGTTGGGTTATGACCACAAATTTTGATTACTTAATTATTTGATTGTGTGATTATTTAATATTTCCTATAATTTCTTTGGTTCCTAAAGCAAGCTGGAATTTTACTGAAGGCATACATTACCATGTATTCTTACAACTCCTCATTGTCAAACTTTAATACATGTTTGTAATCTAATAGAATTTAATTTTACCTCTGAAAATTCATAACCTTGGGTAAATAAAAGAGTTCATGATATGATTCCCCAAAAGGATAAAAGTAAGAGATAGGAGGTACAGGTCTACAGGGGAACCAAAGCGACTTCTAATTATAACTGTTAATGTTTCATTGAGAGCTATCATTGTGTATATTTTACCTACTTCTTTTTCACCATAGGGTTGGCTTTATTAGCTGTTCAAAGTAAGAGAAATACCTAGCTCCCTCCCTTGTCATTTCATAAAATACACCTTTACCCACATATGTGTAGTTTGAACTCAAGAAAATCATTTTTCAAACCACGCATGCGATTAAAAAACACAGCATTTCTTCTGTTACCTTTTAGCTATTTCAGAATGTAAATTTCTATGATTGACTCAGATTATTTTTACATTATAAAAAAATCATACCTTAATTTACATGTTCTTCTTGGAAAATGATACCCATATAATTTTATTTTTTCTTATGTTTCATCAACTTTAAATATGAAATAATTTGTTTCTAATTTTTTTTCTTTTATCGCTTGAAGGCACTCATATTCTATCATGTACAACTTCTGTATTAATCCTTGCGGACCCATTGTATTACTATAAATCAAAAAAAGTTAAAAAGAAAACATAACATGAGGTGGAATATCTATATCTATACACATAATTTTAAAATATTCCTTGTGGGTATCATGAGAATCATATGGGACTAAATGCCTCCTTTCAAAACTATAAATATAGTGAAATCCTTTAAACTTAGCATATGTTGCTTGAAATGAGATTCAATGTTGAACAGATGCTCCCTTAGACCTGTTATGTTAAGACTAAATTCACTAAATCAGCATTAGTTGTTTTAAAACTTAGAGTTATAATTTGCCACTGATTTTTCTTCAAAGCTCCCACAGGCGTCAGTGGAAGATCCATGCATGGAAAAATGGCATAATATGTATCCTAGTTTTATTTATTTCATATGTATACAGCAGTATAAAATAATATATTACATTTACACTCATATTACTTATGTATTATAGCATTCACAGTAACAAACACTATAGTTAAGATTTATACTCATCCTTTGTTATATAATACCCTGTTTTCACTCACAGATAACTGTCTCAAAAAATGTGTCCAGAGCTGAAATTCCCTGCTTACTTTCAGCTCAAGGATGTATGGATGTACTAGAAGTCTGAGTTCTATCATTCAGACGTTTTTGAGTCTCATGAGAAATTAAAAAATTGCCTGCATCATTAATGCAATGTTTTCATGCAACTCAAAAACATCTCGAGTGTAAAACTTCAAACTAAGCATGTAATGTTTTCAAGGAATACAAAGCCTTTTTTTTTTTTTTTAAATTTTACAAATACTTAAAAAAAACAGTGATTAGAAATACATGCATGCACACTAAAGGTATTAGAATTTTAGTCATATTATTGCCTGCAATACTCTGGCGGCACCCATCTACCTGCATTCTCACAATGCTGTAATCTAAAACCTATTCCAAGTTTTAGAAGGAAAAAAAAAATACTCTACTGAACAGTAGTTTCACAAATTACTGGTTAAGGATTTTGTTTGATCTAGCAGAGGGCTATTCCTTGAAGTGCTAACAATATATAAAAACAGTTTACTACTCCATGGCATAAAAAATATGGAATTTTGTCATTTTCTGTTTTTCCTTGTTAAAAAGGAACATAAAAAGGATGTTAAGTGCAAAGCCTTTACCACTACAAAATTAGAGTTGAGAAAAGATAAAGAACCCAAGAAATTGCAATATGAAAAATATAGGATTTTTCAGAAAAATTATCAAGTATACCAATGTTTTAAGTATTCTTTTAGTTCTTCGGGTATTAAAAGCACACATACAAATGTGAGGGGGAGGAAGAAAACCACATGCAATGACAAATAACAATGCTATTACCAATCTGTAACTTGAATAATTTACTTTATCCTTCTTAATATTTACAACATTTTGACTAAGTAATTATATTAAAGATGAACTGTACTCCAGTAAATAATTTTTGGAAGGTAAATGGTTCAATATAATGCACAGTTATTAAAGTTTATGTTGAGAGGATTTCCCCCCCCCCCTTTTATTGGAGAAGCGGGAGGGTTTCTACATTGCAAAAGATCTAACAGCAAATTATAACACCATAAAGAACTGAAACAGGAGAATGAGGAATTAAGGTATTTAAATCTTCTACTATAGCACTTAATGTGCAAAGTTTGAAAAGGCATTGCATTTAATATCTCCATAAAATAAAATATACATGTTTCTTTAATGTTTCCCAAGAAAGATGATGCACTAATAATGAAGCAGACATCGTAATATCTGTAAAGTAATATCTGTTGTGATATTTAAATATTTGACTTAAAATAATCTCACAAAATTATATTCACATTTAAAAATTAGAATTTTACATGTGGCTGAATTATTTCTAAAAATTGTCATTTGACATACTTTTGAAACATTAAGACACTGTTTCCACAGGAAAATATTTTGACTTTTTACTACTCTAAAACTAACCATGTTAACAAGAAGTAAATGTCATGATTATTATTTTCTGAAATAATTTATTGAAGAAATACTGTCTTATAATTTAGATATTATATATACATAATTATGAAAGATTGGATATTAGGATGACTAGAGTAAGTAGAAAACCTTTCTACAATTCCTTTGCATACAAATCTAATACATGTTGTTTTTTGAAATTTTCAGTTATTGGTTGGTTGCATTTTCCATTTTATAGTCCTCCTCACTAGCATATAACATTTTAACCAATGTACTAAAATCATACCCTTATTCTGTTGTCACTTCTGATTTATTCTGATTGCAACAGAGAGTTAACTAAAAACCTAATCATTTAGTATATTATGTTTAAATAATTCTATTTTTCCCACACATTAGGTAGGATGTCTTTTTTTTTTTTGGGGGGGGGGTGTTCTGTAGGTTGATCATAAAATTTCAAAATTAAAATGCAAATTAGTATAACTTATTACTATGATATATTGAAAAACCTAATACACAAATATATAAGAAGCTGGTTGAAGGGAGATTATATACAATGATATAAAGGGCTAAATAATTAAAGAAAATTTCTTTAAGTTAAATGAATTAATACAGCTATTATATATGAAGTGAGTATAACCTCTTTTGCAATGCACCAAATAAGGCAGATGGATGTGGGTTTCCCCCCATAATTGTAAAATGATGATTGAAAGGTTTTAATTAAAGCAGAGTGACTTAACAAGAAAATCGTTTTCAGAGTCCAGTGTGCTAACCGTTGCATCATGGACCCCACTTTGAAAATCATTTTCTTGTTTAAAAAGCAGTGACGACAAATAGACTTTTTTTCCAGTTAAATTATATTGAAACATTTCTTCACTTAAAATAGTCCATAATTCAAAATGTTAATGTAGTAATGACAAAAGTTTGAAAAAATTTTGCTGCTGCACTTAGTGAATGTATGTGCTTTTTGTGTCATAAATGATAGATTAGCTTCACATGTTTTTAAAGGGTCCCCAATTTTACATAAATGATTGTGATTATGATATATTAATATCTAATTTGATAACAGTAAAATAAGCAACACCAAGATATCACTCAAATACGCATATTTAGGACCTAAGAATGTATGTATGTGTTTAATGTTAAACCTAAGGGAAATATTCCTATTTAAATGACATAAAATTAAGTGGAAAAACTTTGTAATGTGTTAATTTTGGGTATATGTTTTAATAACATAACACAACTCAAACTAGCATTGAAAATAAGATTAGTTAAAAATTAAGGGAAACATTTTAAAATAAGTCTGTAATTTGGGTTGGGCCAATCTTTAGATATAATTTTGAATTTTTTTTTCTTTTTTAAATGGGAGCTGTGACAATTCTGTTTTTTATTTAGGAGAATATCTCAAATTCTCTGAATTTTCATTCTCTTAATTGTGTTTCAATAAGCAATACACAATATTAGAAAAAAAAGAAAATTTGTAAAAGGAAAAAAAAAAGCTTTCTACTGAATTTAATAATTAACCTTGTTGACATAATGTAAAAATCAACCTTCACTTTTCAAGACTGACTCATGAAGAATCTTCTCATTAATAAAACACTACATGAAAGCTATACAATTTCCACACGTAAGATAATACTGAAACAATAAAGTACCATCTTTCTATCTCTAAATTTATTTACTTTGTTTTAAATTTAGAGTTTCTTTATATCTTATAGTTACTCTTTACCAGTTCAGATATTTATATATCTCTATATAGTCATATAGAGTTATAAATAGATTTTATATGCATGTGTTATTAGAAGTCACAAAACTATGCAAAACTATGTAAAATAAAATTCTGTGTGAGTCATGATTGAGGACTTCTTAAAATAGTAATCTTCAATTACATATTTTACACCACAAAATGTACAGACAACCAGTGTTTGTTTTCTTTCTAACAACAAATGCAGATGAATTTATAGATTCTTTATAAAAGCTTTAAATGATTCTACATTCAAAGCCATAGAAATAGAATCGAAAATAATGTAGATTGTTAGATATTTTGATAGTACATGTTCAGTGCTCCTCTGATAATACATCGACAGCTATATCTTTGGCATTGAAAATTCAGTACAAGTTCTTGGCAAAATTTTGTAGCTTAGAGTTTCATTTTCTTTTAAACAAGGAAAAACAGGGTTGAATAAGATATGAAAACTGGGAGGAAACTATTAATGATTGTTTTTATTCTTAGTAAGTTTATCTTTGGGACCCTGAATTACCTGTTACTTTATTGTATGATGTGGACTGTATGAATCCATTTAAAAACCAACTGAGTTGTACCACATTTTAGGAAAATTATATAATATAATATATATATATATATATATTTTATATTTATTTAGAAGCTTTGAAATAGTACAGTAAACACTTTGCAACACGGTGTATAAACTACAGAATGTCTTTGATATTTTGTGGGTCTTCAGAATACAACATTTTTTATGACCCACAGGTGAAAAGAACATAATCACAATCTCTCTTGTAAAGTTGGAATAGTTAGGGGAACACTTGATCACACAAAAATAATATAAAACAGTCAAGTTTAAAACAGTGATATTGCATTTATAATGCAGAAATTTCCTTTATCCTTATGACTGGCTTCTCGTGGTGAATATAAACATCTAAAGGGCTCAGTGACATTTGGAGAGAGAAAGATATATAGTGCTGTAAACAGGCACACACTGATCGGACAGGCAAAATCAGTTGCCTAAAGTTTCTACAGTTCTGCACGTTTCAACTCATTTCTCAGGCCTGCTGAGAGCAATTAGGTCCTGTAAGTGGCCACCGTGACTCCGAAGGCTATCTAATACTCAGTTACACACAACTAACTGGATGGCCAAGATAATGAAGTTGAAAAGTTGATGCTTTTGTTGGTCGACTTTGTGCAAATCATGCTGCTTCAGGGAAGTCCTGTAGAATTGACTAGCATATCCTTTTCCGTGCTGTGAGAAAGAAAAAAGAAAATACTCTAAGAAAATAAGCTTTACTTTCAGTGTTTAGAACTGAACATTATTAGAACAGAAACAAGTACAATGGAAATGGGTTGTATCCCCGTACCAGTCACCAATAGCGTCAAAATATTTCAGTGTTATCTTGGTTTCTAATGGGCACATTTATTCTGCTGTTGGGCTTTCTGAAGACGACAGTTGTGACATTTTTACAAATCAGTTTTGCATGGGGAATATATACTTTATATACCAAGCACTGATTGTGTGGAGATTATTTTTTTTTAAATTATCTATAAACCATTCCCTACTTTACTATTTACACATGATCAAAGTATTGAAAAAAATGTGTGGCCCTTACATTTCTAGAACAAATCTTTAGAATAGCTATGAGAAACTTATTATATATTCAATTTAATAAACTACTAGTTATATATATTAAATCAATATATAACAGAGAAAAATGTACTTAGAAAGTGTTTATGTAGTTTAAAAAGTAATGGCTAATTCACATGTTCTCGGTTTATTTTATCTCATTTTTTAAAATTATATAAAAATCAAACCTTTATATGGTCTACAATTTTTTGTTTAAATAAGTAAATTGATTCCCTGAAAGGATTCCATTTTCTCATAAAGAGGGTAAAGATGAAGGAGAGAAAAATATATTATCAAATTTGGTCCAGTCTTATAAAATATATTGCATTATGAAGCAGAATCCAGATTCAATCATTCGGATTTTATGATTCTAAGCATTGTATTTATTTATAGTGATAAAATATATTTCTTCCCACCTCCCCATAATCTTTGTAATATTTGACCATGAGCACAAGAAGGACAGATACAGCATCCCTTAGATCAGTATGCAGCACATAACAGGTATATAATAGAAATTTGCTGAAAATCAAGATAGTTCCATTATAATAAAAATCACCTTATATGTATACTCATTAAAAATTAAGAACTGCACTACTTAGCATAACTGAATTGTTTCAACCTGTTAAATAGTTGGCATTTATTTTTTTACAAATGTGATATGCTTATCCATGCAATTCCTCTCCTCAGATATTACCACTCATTTCAAGCAGATTATGTAATTATGTCTTTTTCCTAATTTACTTTCCCTAATTTTCTCATTTATTTTTCCTCACAAACTCAGTTTCTGACCGACCATCAAATGTTTCTTTACCACTAAACTATTGTCTGTGTCTATGAGTTTCTGTGGTTACCAGAGGGTAAGGGGGGTGGGGGGTGGGGGGTGGGAGATTAGGGTAAGGGGGATCAAATATATGGTGATGGAAGGAGAACTGACTCTGGGTAGTGAACACACAATGGGATTTATAGATGATGTAATACAGAATTGTACACCTGAAATCTATGTAATTTTACTAACAATTGTCACCCCAATAAATTTAAAAAATAAATTTAAAAAAATGTTTCTTTACTTGTTCCTTTTATCAAAGACCCATCAATTAAAATGATAGTGGTCAGACATCACCACTGACAGAAATTAAAGTGCAAATGCATAGATAAATACACCTAGTAATAACCAGTATTGAAAATTATCAAAACATATTTTGTTTTATAATATCATATAATACCATGAATTATAAAATGAGTTACATAGATAAAACACAGGACTACATGGTAGCTATTATAACTTATTTGGTCATATGACACAGAGAGATTCTATTAGCAAATAGAAATTTGTATTTTAAATACCCTTTTAAAAGAATTAAATCCTATTATGCCCTTGAATTCAAATTCCCTGTTTCATGATAAACTTGAGTATAAATGGATTAAATACATTTTGTTTATACCAATCATAATTTTAAATTCTTCTTAGTAAATTAGAATAGTTAGCCACCATACAAATTCAGGTTTATAAAGAGAATTGGAACAAATAATTATAGTGACCAAATAACTTATTCTCCAAACTGAACAATGGTGTGAGTAAAAGAAAGTGCTATTAACAATTACACAAGCTATAATCTTATGCTCTCCTGGACAACCCAGGAAATATGATCACCCTACATGGAAAATTACTCCTTTCAACATAAGTTGGAGACACTACTTACAGATACACTTTTTTTTTCTTCAAATTGTATAAATCAGGAAACATTGATTTATAGGAAACATCATTCCAGTAGTTCAAGGACAAAAGGATCTCAGAAGTGACCTATACCCAATCTATAAATTAATTCATTATGTGGGAAAAAAATGAATATACTGAAAAGCTACATCTTAGTATAAATACAGAAATTAGTCAACCTAGCACATCTTTATATCTGTAAAATATTTCTAATTAGGTTAAAAGATTACTTATGAGAAAAGCTACTATCATTGATATTATGTGTTCATTTGATTTAGTCAGAATACAAAAAGAGCTGCATTATTAAAGTGGGTCGCAGTTAAAAGAATACAGAAATTTGGCACACATTATACTCAATACCTTATATATAAACATTCGCTTAATAGGTATCTTTATTAATCTCTGTTTAAGGTTCCTTTATGCTGTTTATATTTAAAGTGTACCTAATCCAGATAAGAGTAAAAGTGATGAAATATATGGTGATGGAAGGAGAACTGACTCTGGATGGTGAGCACACAACATAATATTAATACATAGATGACGTATTACAGAATTGTACACCTGAAACCTATGTAACTTTACTAACAATTGTCACCCCAATAAACTTTAATTTAAAAAAATAATAATATAATCACATTTTATTAAATTTACCTCCTCTGACCTTTCTGTTAATTCAGGAACGCAAATCTAAACAGGACGAGTATAAGAGCTGAGGTTGAAGGTCAAGACAAATTAGAATGGGGAGGGCAGAGTTTTCCTATTTCAGAAGTTAATTTGCCAAATATGAAGTACTGCCAGACAAACTAGAGCAAATGAAATATTTTATTATTCTTAAAGTTATAATCACATACATTTTGTTTTAAGGCTTCTAAGAGGTGAGTTTGAATGCTGAATAATCTTTATTGTTTTGGAACTGAATGGGTTAATAGTGGACAAGTAGCACAAAAATATTACTTAAAAAAAAATCAATGTTATTACAGAGCCAGTTCCAATGACAATGTTAACTATTATGGCTATGCATTTACAAAAGCAATTCAGGCTGGAGAGAATGGGTCAAATACATCAAATCGCTATGCTTTCTGATGTATTCAATATACGTTTTGGAATTATCAACGCATACTTGGAGGATTTCTTCCTTTTCTTTTCATTTCACAAATGTGTTTTTCCCCCTAGCTATTCATCAGCATATGTGGGGAATTGGTCACTTGATGTGGTTGGAAGATTTTCTTTTCAGTAAAATCAAAAGTAATAGGAAAGAGACTGTTAGTATTCCTTTTGACCTCTATTTATTCATTCACTGCCTTTATTCTTAATAGTGAGTCATAGAAATGTCACATTTAAGACACCATCTTACGGTCTGAAATATAGATTAAAAAGATCACACTTAATGAAAAAGAGATATTCAAATCCCCACCTTATAATTTAGCATATATGTATGTGTATATTTAACATATATATGTATATATATATATGCATGTATGTAATTAGCATACATACATAATTTTTAATGAATGTTCCATGATGCATATTTTTATGATATTGTGGGATCCTGTTATTGTCTTTGATAATTTATAAAATGATATTGAACTATGGAATATTTAAAAATTATGACGAATGACTTCAGAAGCATCACTGCAAATAAACATATGTTGCAAAAACAATTATTAAAATATCGGTACTGTTGTCATATTTTTACCATGTATAATAATATAATAGAATGGTGAAAAACAATTTTGTATAATGCAATGAAATGACACTTTACCAATTTGAATATCCACATTTCTGTACATGCATAGCAGGAAGTAAAATACTGTCCGTTATTCTTTATGATAGAATAAACCACAGAAGCTAAAGCAATAAATAAAGCTTGTGAAGTAATCTAATCTATTTCTGCAACTGAAAGAAAGAGCAACTTTCAAACATCCCAGATGAATGAGACTCTACTACAGTGAAACACTTTAGAGCCTGAGATCAGTAACCTACTGCGGAGCTCATCCAAATGTTTAATGAGCCTCGTGTCAGAGCACTTCTTTATATATACGGTGAATCTAGCACACAAGAGTTGAAGCCCATTACCCCTTGGAGAAGTCAGAAACACCTGCTCTCTGTTCCCTGTGTAAAAGCAGATCATAAACTTAAAGAGTTTAAAAGTAAGCCTCCATTAGAGATCTACCCAGGGGAATAATCAGTTATTTTTATTTTCCTGTCTTATTCTTGAACCAGTTTTGAGGGTTCTCTTTAAAAATCTCTTTAAAGATTTTTTTTTTTCTGTTTAACACTAAAGTCTGGAAATGAACATAGTAGTATTAACTATTAAAAGTGGGTCACTGTTTGATTTGTCTTTTACATCCCCACTTGGACACCCTTATACTTGCTTTTATTTTTTTTAAATAGTTGTGCATTGTTCATATTGTAAAATTTTCCTCCTCACAAAAATTACAAAAATATTTGAAATTATATATATGTACATATATGTATATATATATATATACATATATATGTATATTAGGTTGGTGCAAAAGTAATTTTAGTTTAAAAGGTTAAAAATAATTGCAAAAACCACAATTACTTTTGCATATATATATATATATATATATATATATATATATATATATATATTTATGTATATAAAACAAAAGGATTACATACTATGGCTTATTATGAATTATAAAAAGAACAAAAGCTTTCTGCTAATATATATTGTTTTTCCATCAAATAATAATAGCTTAGTGTAGCATAAACTTGACTTCTTATGTTTATTTCCACATGCTCACACCATCCTCATATTAAATTTCCTATTTTCCTGTCATCAAACAGTATGCTTCTTTACTCTCATTTGACAGAGTTTAGGGATTATAAAATATATCTAGAAAACAAGAGTCCGTTTCAAGGAGGTGGTTTCCTTATGTAAACTTAATTAGTTTTCCAGAAAGAAAATTTTGTGAAATAAGTAATTCCAACAATCCTCTCATGTAAGAAATAATCTGGTAAAGCCAAGAGTTTATTTTTAGTTCAGTTTATATGTGTATGCAATGATTACAACATAATTTGCAATTAATAAAGGTTGATTAGATTAAAAGATAAAAGCATGGGTATTTTAAGAGAGAAGAAACTGGCAAGTGTAGCTTTGTGGAATAGAAATGTGCAGCACTGAATGAGTAAAATGAAGGAATTCTACAAGAGAAGACAAGCACGTTGAGGGTAATATTCTCCACACAGCCATGCTGGCTCTAACAGTTCTGGCACCATTAAATAGTCACCATCCAGCCTCAGAATCTAATGCTATCAATACGGCTATATTTTAGTTGTGAGAATGTATACCAATTTGAGGCTATGGATTCAAAATTAAGCGGGCCTCATTATCTCACTAAGAATGGTGTATGCAAAGAAGGAATTTATTTTATAAGCTTGCGATCAAATAGAGTTGATGCATTGGGCAAAGCCCTGAAATTACAACCAAGTGAAAATTTCAGAATTTATGATTACATAGGTTTATTTATAAACCAAATTTTATTGTTAAATCAAAAACTTAACAGCCTTGAAAACAGGGGTCTCTATTGGTTCACAAGTACAGTCCACATGTATGACAGGACACCAGTGCTGTCACATAGTCTGGTATGGGGAAGTAAGTCCCCTGATACACCATGGGTTAGAGGATCCACAGGCTTTCAGAAATTTGTATATACTTGCATGTGTCTGCATGTACATGTGTATGTACAATAATTTAAAACTACCTCCTCACAGTGGCTGGGGGGCTGCTTGGAAAAAGTGAAGGGATTAAGAAGTACAAATGCGTAATTACAAAATCGGCACCAGGTTGTAAAGCACAGAATAGAGAATATAGTCAATGATGTTGTAATAACTATGTATAGTGCCAGCTGGGTGGTAGGCTAATTCGGGGAACCACTTCATAAATATATTAATGTCTAATCATATGTTGTACACCTGAAACTAACACAAAATAATATTGAATGTCAACTATAATTGAAAAATAAATAAATAGATAAATAGCAAAAAATAATGTAATAAAATAAAACTGCCCCTTCACAAAGACAATAGTACATTTACAAGTTGGTTCAGAAGGAAATATCTATTCTGTGAGTTACAGTGACCATGCCAACTAACACTGATATTTTTAACAGGGTAGTGTAATTATAGTAACTCAATTTTGCTTGGTTTAAAGATATGTATCTCTAATTAGTTATATTAAGAGTGCTTTGCATTCTACAACAAAAAACAGGGATAGTATATCAACTACTTTAATGAGACAATATGCTTTATCAATATCTGAATTGACATGAGCAAGATATCTAAAAACACACAGTAATCATGTATAGCTTTTCCATCTAGACAGAAGAATTGCCAATATTCAATATCTTTTTTAAAACTAAAAACATTAAACTCTTAAAGTATTTATTTAAAGAAAACTACTATGATATCACATTTGCATAGAATTTTATACATTGAAGTGATTGATTCCAGACTTTTTAAAAAAAACATAAAAAAAATATGCCTTGGATGCTTACCAAGTTTTCCTTCGGGGGAAAAAATTAGGACCTTACCCAGAATACTTTGGCCACTATGCCAGGCTCTCTTTGATAAACAAACCACCCTTAACTCATTGGTATCTTAAAATCAAGTTTGGAGACTGAATTAAACTTTAAATGCTTTGATCCTACCTTGGCATATATTGGAACTGGAACACTAACATTCAAGTTCTGAAAATTAGGTTTGTGAACTCATCCTAGAAAAAGTGCTACATAACTAATTGCTGAATATCACTATGATCACCTTCCAAGTACTCCCCTTGGGAAGCTATGCACCGACTCCAGTGCCTAGTCCACCCTTCAAAGCAATTTTGGAACTCTTTTTCTGGAATGGATATCAGAGCTGTCATCTTACTCTTGTTGTCCTGAATGTCATCAAAATGTCTTCCTTTCAATTTTTATCTTGGGTAAAGAAAGAAGTCACTGGGGGCTAGATCAGGTGAATAGAAAAGGGGTTTCAATATCATTATTTGTTTATTGGCTAAAAACTCCCTCACAGAGAGTGCCGGATGAGCTAGTTCATTGTCGTATGGCAAGAGCCATGAATTGTTGGCAAAAAGTTCAGGTTGTCTAACTTTTTCATGCAACCTTTTCAGCACTTACAAACAGTAAACTTGGTTAACTGTTCGTCCAGTTGGTACAAATTCATAATGAATAATCCATCTGATATGAAAAAATGTTAGCAATGTCGTTGCAACAAGTTCATGAACCTAATTGACAGATCATTGCCCTCCATGTTTTGTAATATCATTGAAATTTTTTCTGAAATCCTTTATCATAATCCACTTAATATAGAAACAATAATTTGTTCCAGAACTACTTGAAAATAATATCCTTTACATTGGCAAAGATGAACCCACAGAATTTCTTTTGAAGACAATCCACTCAATTATATCTTACCTCAATAATGATAAAGAATTCTTTCATTTAAGTTCAACAAATACCATTATGTTGTGTATCTAACCTTTTAAAAAGATACCCATATGTTCCTTTAAAAAATAAACAGTTCCTTTTTTTTTTCCTTGAGAATTATGGAGTTGATAATATTTACTGGCATTTAGATACTTGTATTTCAAGTAGTTTCCTTCAAAACAACATTATAAGGAGATCAAATTAGTCACTTTCCTGTAAGGTTAAAATTAGCATTAATTTTCAAAGCAGAAGGCATGGAAGATGCCTGAAAGGGATTGGTTATTCTTATAAGTACAGGGATGTTGAGTCTGTATAGATCTATTTGCAACAAATAACATCATTGTCTCACAATATTAGACCAACTAATACTAATGAGTACAACTTCACCTTTTATATAAAACCAAGCATAAATTCTGGCAATGAAAGATGGAAAAAAACTTAAGAGTAAATACATAAGACCGTCACTTAAAAAATACATAGCCGTGTATCTAATTTATTAACCACTAATAGCCTGCATACACAGGGGTAATGATTCAAATTAATTTCACTAAAATCTCAGATAATGAAACCATGAAATAAGTGGAAAATCTTCTTAGTTGTTAAATAAAATGCATGTAATACAATTTACACAAGTTTATTTTCAAAAAGCACACACACGACAGACATGACAGGCTCAGAGGGGTGTTGAAATGCTAACACAATGAGAAGTAAAAGCTGACCACTGTTTTGCTGTGTCCAGAAAAACACTCGCACACTAAAGTAGGTTAGCAAACCTAAGACTATATAAACTCCAACAACACCTTGAGAAGAGTTGCCAGATAAATACAAGGTGCCCAGTTACATTGGAATTTCAGATAAATAAAGAATAATTTGTTAGTATACAATTCTCCGTGCAATATTTGGGTGTCATGTATTATATTTGCTAAAACTGGCAAGCCTACCTCAAGACTGCTGCTTCATTACACCACAGATGACATTAGTTACCACTGAGGCAAATGTTACGCTGTGTTTTCTACAAAAATGTTGCTTATATTTTCTAATTATTTTGTAAAACTATGCTTCATGTAATACATTGTAAACATATTTCCACCAAAGTTATTTAAAATTAAGACATCAGAATTCAAAAGGAGATAAATAAAACTCAGTTAAAATATAAATTTATATTCAATGACTAATTGCTTAATTATCATACATGAATAAAATCTTAATTACTACTGAACATTATTTGAAAATTCTTAATCTTGTCTAGAGTGAAATCTTTGCTTTTGTGAGATAAACAACATACCAGATAAAATGTTCTTTCTTCTTTGCTTAATAAACATAATTTTAAATTATTTATTCTAAAATCTAAGATTAGGTATACATTTTAATTTTAGTTATGTACTAGAAATCATTTAACCACTTCCCTCTTGCTCTTTCAATTTAATCCATAATCAGATAATTAGAGATTTAAAAACTCATAGGCAGTGAATCAAATTTAGCTCTAAAAACCATCACAAAAATGCTAAATTGTTAAAATAAGATTATATCATGCTTATTAAAGTTTAAAATCACTTTAGTTATGTTCTAATTAAATGATGAGTTAGATCTTTAAATAGTTACATTACATTCCGGAAGTTTAAACTTTGTGTCTGATTGAGGTTCATCTTAATTTGCTGTACATATTTAACCAGATAATAAACTAAATAAATGTAGAAGTCATGTGATACATTATCTACAAAAAGTATCACGATAAATCTAAGAAAAAGTTCAAATTTTAATTAATCAGCCTTTATTGGGGCCAGTAATAGGTTCTGGTTAAATAGTATTGGAAATGTATATATATCATTATTAAAATATGAGAAATGTACATATCCACCTACATATCTCATAATAAAGCCCTTGCCAAAAATATCAAAATTTTGTATCATTATTTTTAAGAAAGCATCTGAGATACTCATTAGTTGCCACAGTGCCATAATAAAAACATATAATATCTAAGAAAAAAATCTGAAAGTAATTTATGCAATATTGATGAGTGAAAATACCCAACACCTAAAAACTGTTCCATGAAAATCCCAGAAACCTGAAGGAAAGGGAGATACATTGCTTCTAGGCGTCGTTGCCCTGTGCTATCGACAACCTCATGCCATAATCAGCATCTGCAATGAATCCTCTTACATGTTCATGTTTAAGATTGCCTTATATTTACTTAATATTTACATACAGGTTTGTAAATTAGCAGTTGGTAATGAGGCTTAAGAAGTTGTTAAAGATTAAGTGATCAATCAGAAAAAAGGAAGAAAGAAAGAAAAGGAGGGAAGGAAGGAAGGAAGGAGGGAGGGAGGGAGGGAGGGAGGGAGGGAGGGAGGGAGGGAGGGAGGGAGGGAGGGAGGGAGGGAGGGAGGGAAAGAATGAAAGAAAGCAAGAAAGCAAGCAAGCAAGCAAGCAAGCAAGAAAGCAAGAAAGCAAGAAAGCAAGAAAGCAAGAAAGCAAGAAAGCAAGAAAGCAAGCAAGAAAGAAAGAAAGAAAGAGAAAGCAAGCAAGCAAGCAAGCGAGAGAGAAAGAAAGAAAGAAAGAAAGAAAGAAAGAAAGAAAGAAAGAAAGAAAGAAAGAAAGAAAGAAAGAAAGAAAGAAAAATAAATGAAAGAACCAGCATAGTTAAGCCTGGCATAAAAAGAACGTCTCTGTCATGGAAGGTTGAAGGGAGATGCAATCCAGGGGAGAATATATTAGGAGTGGAAATGGTTTGGTTTTGGGGGAGTGGGGGTTATTTGTTTGTTTGTTTTGACATTCTGATATCACTATAACTGTATTAATTTATATAAGTTGGGAAGATGCCTAGATTACTGAAGAAAAAAAAATGCACTTGCTTCCTTGGTTTCAGGGTGTTTCATTTAGATTCATTGATGTAGTCTATAAGCACTTATGGGTATTTACTTTGCTCCAGACAAAGTTCTGGGACTTGAGACTCAAATGGATACACATAGATTCTGCTCTAAAAGATTTAATTATCCAATGGTCAAACAATTATTTTGCAAGATCTTTTAAAATAGCAATCGTGTATAAAAATATATAAGTTACAAGAAGAACACAGACACACACACACACACACACACACACACACACACACACATCTTTGTCTGGGAAGGTTCTCATTAAGGGTAAAAAGAGTTGAATGTTAATTGATGAGTAAGAGATGGCTGAGCAGACGTGGTAAGGAATGGTTTTGTAAAGGAGAGAGCATTCCAGAGGGAGACCAGGATGTGTCCAAGTATGAGGCCCAGGGAAAATGGTGTATCAAGAGACTGACAATCATTGAATAACATGAAGAAAAAAAATGTAGACTGGGTTTAAATATAAAACAGAGCAAAGCAAAAAATTTAAACAGAAGAATACTGAAGTCAAATGTCTATAAGTATAAATGAATACTCTAATTATTTCACAGTAGAAGCCAGAAGGAAAAATAGACACGTCTTCATTAATTTTGGTGTGCTAGGTGGAAGGACTGGGTTGGGGGTACACAAAAGTAAGTAACATGTGTCTCTTTTCTCACAGAATCCAGTTAGAGGTTCCAGGGATTATACTTTATATATCTGGAAATAGTTTGCATTTCATCACCCTGAATCTTCCAAATGTAACAAAATATTTTGTAGCCAAAATAATTGCCTGATTGTTTTATAGCTGGTAACTCAATTCTAAGGATAACTGTGGGGGGAAAAACGAAAAAACAAAACAAAACAAAAATCCGGAGGTGAAATGAGCTGCTCAGAGAAGTGATTCTAACCCCACTATCCCAAGCTTTGGATAGTGTCAGAAGCAATAAAATCAGGGATCTATAGAACAACATGGGACATTTTTCCTTCAAATGTTAACAAAGAATAAGGCAGATAATGATCATAGACTAATATTAAATTAACTTTATATTATAACTGTGAAACCGAATCTTATTTAAAAAATGAAATATTGCTCTCAGGTTTGTCCTTTCGTAGAGAGACACTCACAAGTAAATCTTACCCAAGGGACATCTGGTATGCAACTCATAGAAATGCTGAAGATACAGGGACAGTTTTAATTATGGCATTAAAAATAAATATTTTAAATAATTAAAGGGGTTGTACATTTGATCAAGTCTTTCCTATCCCCAAATAACCCCTGATATATTTTCAATTATCTTTTCTCGTGTCTAATTTTCACTTCCAAAATTCTTAATTTACAAAAGAAAGTACACTTATTTTTTTACACTATCTTACAATTAAATAGTGTGAAAAATTCCACACTTTTGATATATACATCAGACATAATTTATCTTAGTTTTTTCCATTCTACTGAAATGCACTCTGGTTGAAATGTTCCTAGTTGGCTTACCAGTTTCGAATCAAAACTGACTCCCACCCAGCACAGGAATTTTATTATTATTAATAATAGTAGCTGTAGTATTGGGGTGTGCTCTTCTCCCAATAATCTAGTCTCAAGATTTGAGAAACATTCTTAACAACCACTTTCTTTACTTTTTATTGCTACATTTAGAATTCTAATACTATAGATTTTTTTTCAAAATGTCTCCACTAGTAATCTTTTCATTTTTATTCTCCACCAGGTTTATTGCCACAAAGCTTGACAACTGCAAAAACACACTGTTAGTAAAGCAAAAACAAACATACAGCCCAACACAACAAATCCTTACTAACTTCTTTCTAAATAGTTTCCGATTTCTTAAGCCTGTGATTCCAGTAGTACGTTGGTTATGGACGCTTACTCTAAAATCAGAAGGTCTCAAATAAAAAGCCTGGCTCTCCCTGACTAACGGTGAGTTCATGAGCAAGTTACTAGGCATCTCTTTTCCTTAATCTTATAATATGCAAAATGCAGCTAGCAAGAATACCTATTTCATTTGGTTATTGTAAGATTTAAATGGATTCCTTTCTGAAAAGTCCTTAGAATAGTGCCAGGCTCATAATAAGTGCTTAATAATTGTTAACCACTGTCACTGTATTATTATTCAAAACGTGTCTTAACCTATCTAACATATAACTTCCAAACCTTAAGTTCCACTGTTAACCTTGGATTTGTTTTACAGATATGCATCCTAGCATATTCACTTCTCCATATTTATTTGCTCTCTAATTCAGCACTTTTGTTCATGCAGTTCTATGCTCCTAGCACACTCGTTTTCTCAATAGTTAAAATCATGCAGATGGCGCTCTGATATTGACCCCAAAGTAGAGTTCTAGAAATCCTTTTCTGATTGCACTCTAAGGGATCTCTCAAAAATAACCAAATGTATTTTATTCTAACGAAGTAAATACCTTGTTCATCTGTTAATGACATAAGAAACTGAAAACATTGACTCATTGAAAACCAGCACAGTAAAGTACAGCAGAGGGAATATAGTCAATATTGTAATAACAATGCATGATACTAGGTGGGCACTAGATTTATTGAGGGCATCACTTCCTAAGGTATATTAATATCTAATCATTATTCTGTACATATGAAACTGATATGATATTGAATGTCAACTGTAATTGAAAAAAAAGGTTTTAAAAACAATGCATTTTAAGAAGAGAGAAAATGTTTAATACAGTTGACATTATAATTTCATTCATAGATATGTTAAATGGAAAAAAAATAAATCTGTTTTAAAATTTCATAGCTTCCATAGTTGGGAACCAGCACTATTCATAACAGGAAATTTCATTATTTTATAGAAAATGAGAAAACTTTGTTTTTATAGGAGACATGAACATGAAAAGAAATAAGAACATATGATGTTTAAACGCATTGGCACTGGAATTTAGATGTTAAGTCTCTTGTTGTTCAGGCAAAATAGTGATATATATGCAAAACTGACGTGGAAGGCAGAAGACTGAAATTACACAGAATCGAAAAATCCTGAGAATTTATACAGAGAGTTTAATGAATTAAACCATTAAGAGAAAGTAAAGTTTGAGCCGTTTTTTAGGCATTTCTCCAATGGGCTTACGATATCATTTACTACTTTTATCTGACTTTGAAAGACAAAGGTACAAAAATATAAATATAAGCTGACTGAGACAATCAGGTTTATCAGATAGAAGCATTTTAGTGAAAATAAAAGAGGCAAGAAAATTGCTGAGTTTCTGTGTGTTCGAATACTGGCAGACATAGATATCTTTGGTATAGCTTATAAAAAGACCCAATTTTCCACACTAACCAACTGTTTTCATTTACTTTGTATGACGGTTTTAGGGCATCTGTGTCTCTCACACACAAGGATGTCAGAACTATTTGGAATAACAGCCTCCCGTCTAAGGCCAGAATTTACACTAGAACCATTGCCGAAATACAGATTGACTAATTGGATATAGCCATTGGCATCATTTTCTAAAAATTTCCGTCTGAAGAAATATAAATTCTTTATTTTTCTACAATCACCAAACATAACATGCTGCTTCTTAGACTGAAATAAAAATCTGTTGTTTCAAAAAAGTGTATTTTTGTCAGATTATTTTTGCTGTGTGTTGTCCATAATCAAGTACCTTCACTCATTGTAAATGCACAAATAAAATAATCAGAATATAACATTTTAAAAGTGGTCATCATGCTGTACTAACATCATCATAAAACAAAGCAGGCTCGCTGGGCATTATATCTGTTGTTGTAGTCTACCCATTGCATTGGTTTCACAGATGAAAAAGGAAAATAGGGATAGTCTACTTTTAAAATATATGTATTTTGTGAAATAATATATACTGCACATGTGAAATAGTGATATACTGTGAAAAGAACATTTGGCATCGGATTTTTCTCTGGGAGTAAAAAGGAGCATCATTAATTCTATTGGAGCCCAGAATTTTAATTTTCTCCATATTAGGCTGATGTCATTTTTTCCAATTTTAACCGAATATGTGATTGTCTTGAACACTTAATGAGTGCTTCTTTTGGGTCAGGCACTCACGGCTATAAATATGTTAAATATTTTAATCTCCACAATGAGCTTTTGAAGATGTATGCCACGGATGAGGGAAATGAGTTACAGGAAGGTTACTGAAATTACGGAGGTCACACAGCTAGTAACTGGCTGGATCAGTATTTGAACACTGGCAGACTGGCTGCATAACCAAAGATGTTACCCACACCATGTCACTTCTCTGACACGAGGACAGTTATAAAGCTCACCAACTCACGTAAATGTACAGTAGGCTGTAAGTCCGAAGGAAGTACATGCATACTTTGAGTCCAAAATCAGAAAATGCTATCCTCTGAAATTAAACGTTCCATGTTATCATAAAGTCAACATGGATAAGCTTAGTGATGCTTAGAAAACCTATCCTGAAAATAGTGACCAGAGTCTTTTTCAGGTATTTGCTAAGGACCTCACAATCCAACTAAGTAGGCAGTTTGGGTTTCACGTACATCATAAAGGGAGTTGGAAACATTTCACTAGTACTGTAATGTGCTTGAGGTTAGTTTATTCATTCTTTTTGGTCACAGAGATCTAAAGTACAGCGTGGAGAATATAGTCAATAATGTTGCAACAACTATGTATAATGCTAGGTGGGTACTAGTTAATTAGAACACCACTGCATAAATTATATAAATGGTTAACCACTATGCTGTACACCTGACACTAATATAAAATAATATTGAATGTCAACTGTAACTGAAAACAAATGAATAATTAAAAAACAAACAAACAAACAAAACAAACAAACAAACAAAAAACCCTCAAAACAGGACTGGTGGCTTGCATAAGGTTGGAGGCAGGAGTATACCAGTAATTAAAATGCTTTTGCATGTTTCTAAGATGGCCTAGAGCAGGTGACACTCAGATGACCTATCCTGAGAATTTTGGTCTGTGTAGGAGGTACAATATCCTTACATTAAATGAGAATGCATGAGGCTATGTGTCATCACTAATAATGAAGTTGATCCCAGGCCCTTTATATTCTCAACCAGAGTTCTCACAGTATTTCTACTTTTCCCGTGGGTATCACTCAGGAGTATTTAAGTCAATTCAGTTATTATATTTGTATTGTAAATTAAGATATGGATCTTTTATCACCTCAATTTGTGATGAGTTCATGAGTCATAATCATTTTCCTAGATAGCAGGCCTTGAGAAGATTTATATAATTTGGTTCTAGGGAAAACAAAACTGAAGACCACTGTGCCTAGAACACAGTAGGTGCTCAACAAAAAGTATTCTTGAATGTGGACCACACTGTTTTTGTCAGTAGCTTGGGAGGACTTGCCAAAAGCAGCTGGTTAAAAACCTTTCTACAGTTCTAACCTGGCATGTCACTACTTTACAATAAATATAATAGTACTATAAGGAATAGAATATATATTGACATCCCTCTGAGATTAGATAGCTATTGAAATGTGAAAAACCGTAGTGACTGAGAAGGACAAAAATTTAAAATTAACCTTAAAGCAACACAATATGTGCTTTGTAAACTGCATTCAATGTTTTAATTTAAAAGGAAGGTAATATCCCCGATATTAGATATATTAGCACACTTTTTATAGGCATCATGAAAATGTAATTTCTGTGAAGAATTCCAACAAAGCAAGCAATTTAAAATTTCAGGGATTATTTTCCAGAACTCAGGCTTAAGTATAAGTTTGAGAGATGAAATTAAATTATTCAATGTCAGGTATTTCCTAAAAATAATTCTAATTAAGCCTGCATTACAAAGAAAAAAAAATTACCTTCCCCAATAATTTCAATGGGATAACATTTTGTTAGTTTGAGAAATAATTATCTTTACACCATTCTATAATACAAATTAAATGGAATTTGAACATATAGATTTCCCAAATCCTTAGCTTAATTCAAATTCAAAAAAGTTAGAATTCACCCCAATCTATCAACAAAAAGCATTTCTACATAGTCTAATACCAAACAACCCCTTCGCCTATATAAAATTAAGTATATTTATATAATAATAAAATATTAATATATCTAAACCTGAAATCATTTACGATAGCCTGAGATTCATAGGGCATATTTCATGATCCTTGACTGATGAAAATAAATATCACCTTGTAACACTGGTTGTGTATTTATGAAACTGATGCCTTTACTATGTCTTATTTCATCTTCTCATGCCTATAAAATGGGCACTCAATAGTATCTAATACTATTAGTATTCAATTTAGCATTAATATTTAGCTAATGATTTTCCACTTTCATTATATTTTTAAAGTGTGTGATTAATTCATGCTTCCGCATTACCAAGCTAATACTACATTTTAATTTTCTCTCTAAAATATCAGCCAAAATATAACGATCATATATAGCCTGCTTGCTATATCTTCCAAAATAATTAAGAAAGCATGTGTTAATATTAAGCTTTAGAAGGCTGAACAACTTGACCTTGAATCGTTAATAATGGCTGCTACATTTTTATTTAATTATGAATCATGTCACAGTAACTGAAAAAAACCAAAGGTTTTACTTAAAATTCAGCAGAAGATATTATGATACCAAAAGTACAAAATTCTTATTATAAGAGAAATAAGCCAACAGTAAAGAGAAGGTTCAATATTTGACAAACAAAATAAGATTTCTTTAATCTATAGACATGTCTTCTTTTTATAAATATTACACATATGAAGTCTTAAACCTTTAAGTTGTAATCCATAATTTAATAGACACAATATGTTATTTATTGCATACATATATACACACCTATATATGTGTGTATATATACATACATATGTCTGTGTGTATGTATATAAATATATATGATTATATATATATGACAATTTCACACAGCTTTTGCACTTTACACATTTCCCCAAGTTTTCTTCTAGGAGTATGATTTCTTAATTCTCGTTTCGGGGCATTTTATCATCCATATTTCAATGTGTGAGAGAGGGAAAGGGTTTAAGACACCAAATTTTTTTCTTTTCAAAATTCCAGAGAAAGACAAAAGTCATCCCCGTAGAAGTAGGAAGGGAAGGGAGTAGATATAAAACACGGCTTTTTCAATTGTCTTTCCTTCATCCTCCAGTAAAATTAAACATCATCCTCTTCACTCCTTTACCAGCTCCAGTTTGGGGAAGAGTGTTTTTTGAAAAATACATCAGAGGACTATTCCTCCACCTCACAGAGGGCGTAGGCATAGGTCTGTAGATCGTAATGCTACAGTGTTTCCGTATCTCTCAGGAGCAAATACCAATGTCAGGGGCAGGATATTTCCTACAATGTCAAATTTAAATCTCTCAGAATGCAATATAGATCCATTTTCTCTTTTTTGCTCTCAATAAAGACAGATTAACTGATCACTATCTGTGTAGTATTTGTTTAAACACTTAATATATGTTATGTCAGCTCACCACTTTTCTTCTCAGTTCATAGTCCCTCAATCCTTTTAAACTCTTTTCAGATAAGCTATTTTCCAAAATGTTAATCTCTTTATTTTATTCAGTCTGTTTTAAGCATCATAGTCTCCAATTTGCCACAATCCTCTAACCTAGGCTCAAAGAAATGAGAAATACAAACATTTGCATTTTCTATCCTTATGATATAATTTGGAATTCAAGCTAACATATTGAAATATTTGTTTCTAGAAAACAACAGTAAGTATCAGAAGAGCATGTTTCAAACAATAAGAAAGATATAAAGTATGAAGCATTTCTAAAAGACTAGATAAAAGGAGAACTCTAGAGATAGAGAAATCGTATCCAAGGAGAAGACAGTCTCACTAAATTGTCATTTTTAGCATATATGCCTCTATATATGGGCTCTGCTGATTGTCTTCCCTATATTATGAGAGATAATAATTGGCTAATAAATTGTAGTGAAACTCAAATACACTACTTCATTTGTTCAGATTATATAAATTTTAAACCCAGAAAAATTAATTTTGGTTAGGGGCCAGGAGAGTGGTAACCCTTTTGGTGGTAGTAACTGGAAAGAAACAGAATATTGGATTTAAAGACATACTAGTAATGTTTTGGCTACTGGACCCAGTATCTACTTATGTTTTGGTCACTGATTATTCAGATGTTCTCATTTTGTGAAAATGTATTGAGTTATGCATTTATGATTTTTGTACTTTCTACATGCATATTATACTTTTTAAAAAATTTAAAAGTAAAAATGAGTTGTTATCTAGGAACCTTACTTTGATCATCAAATTAAAATAAACAAATTAACTTATGATAAATAATAATTATGAAAAAATTATGGAAATGTGAATAACAACTAACAGTGATAGAAAAAAATTAGGAGGGTATTGTTATTGTGGTTATGCTAAAAATAAACTCTATCTCTAAGAAACGTATGCTGAAATATTAAGATCTCTGGATTTACTTTAAAATCTCAGTGAAGGGAAAGCTGTGTTAGCGTTTGGATGAAACAAATTTGACCAAGAATTGATCACTGTTTAAGCTAGAGAAAATGGAGCGTTTAGTACACTCTACTTTTTGTGTATACTTGAAATTATCCATTATTTTTAAAATGTTTAAAAATATGATTTAGTAGAACTCTGTGTAGTCTACATATCATTTTCTATTGCCATTGTTCTCGTCAAAAAGATTGAGATAAGTCAAGAACCAAGATCTATTTACCAAAACATCTAGATTTGATGACCACAGTGTAATCATCTGATGAGTAATTCTACAGCAAATAAACCTTAAAACCACACTATTCATGACTAACAAGGGGATTAGTTCTGGCATCAAGTTTATTAATGGTGAAAAAAAATGTACAAGAATATTATACTAATTTTACAGGTGAGACTCTAGGTTTCCTATACATTGTCTAAGAATAAAATGATACCAACTGTCAACATTAACTTCATATCTATTCCTGCCACCACTTCGATTAATCCTACATGTGAAATATTTTATCTTACATACACCATCAGGTGTACATTGTCAAAACAACTTATTATATATAATTTGTCTCCTGCTGCATTGTCAACTCAATAATGTATTTCTATTATATGCTACACTTTGAGACAGAACCCAATGATATGTTCAGTTAGATATGAGAACCCTCCTACCCAGGCTAATTCTTTAACAAGGGAGATTCAAAGTTTAATCCAGGAAATAGATTTAGCTAATTGATTTTGTTTATGTATTGCTTCTATCTTCAGGTCTTTTTTCCTTTTCTGAGACATGTAGTTGAAAATTTTGACAAAAAGCATTTACAAATATGCTTTTTTAGGGAATAATGCTGTAATTATCTAATTTTCAGCTGATACATATTTATTGATTTATACATTAGCCTTAAAACCCTTGCTGACAGACTAATGTTAAATTTCTAGTACAGAAGTATGTGTAAAATATACAATTAAATACCCAACAATATCACCTATAATATTGGGATGTAGTGTAACATTCTGGCTAATGCCAACAATAAAAGAAAAATAAAAGCCATAGTGATAAAAATATTTTTATAAATAGTAAAAATTATGTCTTCCTCATAATACATGTTTAAAAATATAATTTAGTAGACCTCTGTGTAGTCTATATATCATTTTCTATTGCCATTGTTCTCATCAAAATGATTGAGATAAGTCAAGAACCAAGATCTATTTACCTGGATCCAGACATCTATTTCCTCTATAATGTCAGGGTTAATTTCACTACCTATGTATTGTGAACTGGTCCTCAAACAGTGCAGCCAGTATCTTAAAAAAATAAAGAAAAATACTAAAATTGATTGAATTACGTATCTGCTTCTCAACAAGCACCACTTTGTCATGTTACTAGCTTCTGATAATGAAGTAGCTATTAGTTTAATAAAGTTACTCTTATGTTAAATATCATCACTGTTCTTTCTCTAGTAATTAATAGATATAATAAAAATGTAAATTAAATTTAAAATATAATAATTCTATACAGGATGCATATATGTACAAATGTATCCATACAACAGAATCATGAAAATAGAACACAGAAAATAATTATTTATATTCACTTCTTGAACTCAATGACTTAAAAGCTATCATTGATAATTCAGATAAATTTATTCTACTGATTATAGAAATGTATTGAAATGAAGTTCACATATGATTTTTTTCGATTCTTAGAATTAAGAGAAATGTATCTCTAGGAGAAATCATATAGTTATGTACCTAAGCATAATGTCATATGATGTATTAATTATAGAATCAGAATAAACCCTGATTTTCATCTTCAAAATTTCTAGCTTACATTTTTTTTAAATCCATGTCCTTTTATATGTAATTATACTTTGGGGTTCTATTTTTTCAAATCTCCAATATTCTCCCTGCCTAAACTGGTGTAGATGATTAGGGATCACTAATGCAGTAAGTAGGAGCTCTTATTGGATCTCCATAAAAAAACTGCCCACGTTTTTATTACACTTTGGGAAACATTAAATTGACTCATATTATGCTGAGTTTCGTCTTGATTCAGCAGTATTATTCAATCTTGGACCTCATGGTCCGAAAGAATTTCTGAGCTACATTGTCTTCCTGACACTATCAAATTCCTATTAAAAGAATTTCAGGAGACACAGACTCACCGAAAAAAGGCCTGGTACATTGAGTATTAAATAATATTTCATGATATTTATGAGCACTTACATTTTTATATTCCAGACTATCTACAATATCTTTATAACTGAATGCACTTAAATTTAGACCCATAAATCTTCAATATGATGAGGCAGGAAAAAATTTCCAAGTGGATATTCCCTTCATTGAATAATTCTACTTATATTTTAATTGATGATCTTCCTTTGTTAGCTCACATGATGGAAAAAATGCTTATATGTATTTACTTCCAATGTACAAAATAAGAAAAAGGATGAAAATGATCTGTAATATAAAATGAGACATGTAAATAATATTAATAGGTTAACTTTATAGAATGCAAACTATGCATGAAATTAACTGCTTTAAGTAATAGATGAAGCCTCACATACTAAGGAATGTAAACTATTGATTAAAGATATAAATTACTTTTATCAATTAAGTCTTCTCTATGTGCCCTTAACAACGTACAATATTTTATTTAACCACATATCTGTAAACTGAAAATGTAATTAATAACATGCAATGAATAAATAAGAAAAAAAAGTGATGAAACTGGAGGAAAGTATATACCTCTTAGCTAAAAAAACGCAAAAAAAAAGGGGGGGGGACTAATGAATGAAAGCTCCTAGTAAATAAAAGAAAGATTGTCTCACAGACTGGGTAAGAAAAGGGAGTAGTTAGAATTCTAAGAGCATGAAGAAATACAAAACAAATTTAACTCTTCCTTAGAATATGAAATCAATTCTTAGAATAAATCAAAAGAAGCTTAAAAATCTCAAAGTATTCAAAAACTTCATCATACTTTACAAAACACCTTGGTTAGGTATGTTTTACTATTTTGAATGAGTTCAAAAGCTACTCCCCCTCATAAACACTTGTAGGTATTAGCTAGAGAGAAATACACCTAATGTAAAACATGTTAACTGGAATGAAAAAAATAAAGTTCGCCTAGATATATCAAAAACTGTGTGTGCAGGTGTATGTGCAAATGAAAGTATGATGACCATCTTAAAGAAAATTTGAGTATTTTAAAAATGCTCATGGATCCATTCAGTTTTCAAAATATAATTATTTAACATTTATAATATGCATAGCTGGGTAATGAATCTAAATGCCAAGAGAGTATGGGATACTACTAGTTCGAAAGCACCCAAAGGCACAAATTTTAAGTGGCATGTGATGTCACAGAGAAGCACTTATGTTTAAGTAAAAAACAAATTGCCTACAGAGATCACAAGAAGTGTGAGCTGCTCTGTTTCATATCTTCACCTCAGCAGGATTTTTATAGCTTTCACTTTAAATCATATTAGTTGAGGTAAACCATTATCCAACAACTAAAGAATAATAAATGAGATTACTTTATTATATCTAATTTATCTAGCATTATAGGGAGCTTCCAATCAGCTTCTGCATCTATTAACTGGAGTGATTATATGAATTATACGTAGATTATCTTTTTCAAAGAAGTAAAATATCATAAAATTCAGTGGACATTAAATTCGACAATAGATCTATAAAGAATATAAACTGGGATTAGGAATTTTTTTTCCTGATCTTGAGTTATCATGTGATTCCTGCTCACGAAATTGAGGAGAGTAAACTATTTTGATTATAAGAGATTAATTATTAATTCCTCAGAAAGTAAATTTAATGGAAAAATAGAAAGACTGATGTGATTCAAAGACCAGAGATTTGTCACAAAGAGATAAAGTAAAAAAAAAATAAAATGAGAAAATTAATTAAGTTTACAAATCTAGATACGTTCTTATAAAGAAGAGTGAGAGAATAAAACCTTCAGAATCAGGTAATAAAAAAGTAGCACAACTTGATTAAAAAGTGAACAGACGTTAACAAATCTAGAAAAGAAAATAAATATGAAAAAAGATGTCCATTCATTTAGTGATGTAGGGACCTATGAGATATGTTAAATGTTAAAAATGCCACGTATAAAAATACTTATTCGCGGACATTCATATTTAATAAAGTGACATTATGTTTATGACATTAGAAGAATATACAAATCTCAGAGAAACAACTACATGGGGTATGCAAATATGAAGATAATGTGTATCAATAAGAAAAGTCATTTGATTGTGAATTCTATATATTCCCTTACCACACTATTGAGTTCAATAAATTATGAAAACTGACAGAAGGCAGAGTGAGATAAAGAAGGGATTAGAAGAGACGTGACTAAATAAAACCTGCTCTACAATTTCAATCAACTAAATATTTTAAGTGCTCTGTAGAATTAATATAAATTAATTTTAAGAATTTCTCCAAAATCAGGTTTACTATATATAACAATAAAATAATAATGATAATAACAATAACAATAATAAAAGTCTAGGTAAAATGTCACCAATAAATGCAATGTTTGAAGTTCTGACATGTTATCTTAGGTTATGACATGGATGAGTAGAGTTGAATTTTCAAAAATGCTCAAAAGTAGGCTAAAATAAGGTTAGATCAGGAAACAGCTAGCGTGATTTTTTTGGTATATGTTGAGTAGTCAAAATGTTATATGATAGGAAGTCAGGATGGACCCTATAGTTTTCAATAGGTGATTCCCTATAGTCCTATGGTTCTAGAAAATTTCATGGATTTAGGATTTAAAATAGCATGTTGTCAGTGTAGTTCATTTAACTTCATTTAATATAATTTATTGTCGTATAGCTTAAATAAATGAAATATTTTCTTCACAAATATATTTTGGATGAAATTTCTTTGGTTATTTATCTGATGATTGTCTTCAATTCTTAGGGAATAACTATGTTTATTGACAAGAAACCAACACGTTTCCAAATGAATACTCATACCTTTAGTTCTGTATTGTTTAGTCTAGTTTGAACTGAAAGACATGCTTATTTACTGAAAAAAAATCTTATGAGATGATGTTCAAAATGTGAAGCCAAAATCATAAGCAAGAATGATTATGAAAATAATGTTAAAGATACTGTTTTAACTGGAATTTTCTAAATTATATCAATAATATAACTTTTATCAATTACATTCTTGAATTTTAATTATTTTTGTTCCTTATTTGCCGAGACCATCTAGAAAGACCATTTGAAAGACTAAATTATTTTAAATAAGATGTCAATGATTCTAAAAAATTCTCCCATTCATCATGATAAAAATGTGACCTTATTTTTAAACTCCAGAGATTATTTTTTTTGTTTCATTTCAGCAAGTGTTGAAAACAGTGATTACATTTTACTGTAAGTTAAAGTAATATTTTAGTATTTTTATTAATCTAACAAAAATTAAAGGTGATTTTAAGTCATTAACATTTTAACATAAATCTAAACACTGTTTAGAATATAGGACTATATTCTACATGTTTAAATTTATTTTCTCAATATTTCAGTGTGTCCTTCTGGTCCTTATCAGAGTACTAGCAAACGACAACATCATAAGAAAAATAAGAGAAAGCACGCTCACAAAGTGCTCATGACTAACAAGGAAAGTATTAATAGATGTTCTTCAAAATTACTCCTGATTACAAAAATAAGTTCCATTTCATTAAATGTATCATGTGTACTCTATGGATTTTTTTTCTTTAAAAAAAAGGAAATATGACTCAATTTAGGCATTTTTTTAAAAAAAACAAGGTACATTTTTAAATATGTGCATACACGTACTTTGTGTAAAAGTTGGTTTCTTGCAATTTTCAATTTCAACTTTAGCAATCAGAGATATAGAAATGGAAAAGTTCTTGGGTATAGAAAATGATCTCATTTGTATTATTAAGCATATCACTATTTTCCTGTCATATTATAAATGACAGTGGTAGCCTCCTTAGGCTTTTTAGAGCTTTACAAAAATAACTAAATATAAGCTACTCTTCTGAACATCAGGATGTTCGTTATAATGCTAAATGGATGTTTAGCAAAAGAAAAACACCTACCTCAATAATTATTTAAGCATTCTGATTAAAAGCAAGTAATTAGTATCAATTTTTAGCTTCTTTAATTATATAAGGGATGTGCTTTTCAATTTAGAAGATGAGAATATTTACATTCCTGATGATAAATGATACAAGTATTAACAACTATCACCATGTGAATTTGGGGGGCAAAATGGTTAGGAATAGTTTTAGTTTATAGTTTATACTAACAGATTAACTATAAACTTGACTATGCCTATTAAATCAGGGCCATGATGTAGTTTTAGTGATAATTGTGTGAGTCTAAGATGACACTAAAGACTAGAAGTTTTTAAAAAAAAATCAGACATGATTAAAATTATATGAAGAACTAAGGCAAGTATAAATAAAAACAAAATAACTATTGTTCTGCTTATTTTTCATCCAGGTCAGACTTTATCCTAAACCTTAAATTTTAAGCAGTGTGATCTGGCTAAGACAGAGAAAATAAATTGTTATTGAAAACTAATTTATACTAATATCTATCTGGATAAAATACAAACAAACCCAATTTTCTTGATAAAATAATACATGCATTCTTTTATTTCTAGCAACATACATCACTGCTAGTGTATTGCATGATAGTTGAAATCAGGTTTCTAAATGAAAACACTAGGTTCTTGAGAATTAGAGAAATGCTCATTAAAATATATGCAGCATTCATATTTTATTAATAAAATTATTTATCTGGCTCTTAAAATTAAAAAGGGAAGCTAGTCAATAGAAAAATGACATTTGAAAATGTTTAAAATTTCAGTTCTATACGTAAGTGAAATGTCACCAAGATTACCATTCCTTAAGAATAAAAGAGGGTGAATTGATTTTTTCATTATATTTGATGTAGATTACCAGTTGACATATACTAATAGTAAATATTTGTATTTATTTAGACATGGAAACTTGAATTACTCTGAATCACACGATCTTTGACTTTTTGAGTTGGAATCATTTATAATGTATCTCTATAATATGCATTCTTACTTTAAAGTGAGAATATGCTGTTTTGAACCTGGAAAAGCTTGGTTTTCGATAATAAATAAAAATTTAAATCCAGAATTCAATTTGCGTGGCTAATACTGCATAATAGTTCTCATTCATTAAAATTTGATTTTAGTTTACTTTAAGTCACTAGTATATGTAGATGTGTGAGTTAAACTTCAGGAATTTAGCATACAAATTACATCTTCGTTATTATGTGAGACATTTCAATAATTTCAATACTTTCCTTAAGTATTTGTGCTCTCCTTGTATTTTACAACTTTAAAAAATAAAGGAAAACAAATAACAATAATTCATAAGAAGGCATAATTATTTGGTCCTGAAATGTTAAAATACTGTCATGTTAGGGTAATGGCATTTCTAAATAATTTGAAAAACTGAACATAATAATTCATAAAACAAAATTTGATCACTTTTGCCATCACAATGTATTCATCTAATGGCAGATCCTCTCTTTAATCATATGACACTTGGCTATTCTTATTATCAATATCCAGAGCAGTAGCCATGTCCTCAGTGAATTAAGTCCATGTCTTTCACATTTACATTGATAAGGCCTAAAATATATGTTCTTCTACTTTTTCTTTTCTTTAAGTTTTTTTTTAATTATTTTTCCTTCCCATTTCATAAATCATAAAATAAATGATACATCTGCAACCTATCTCATCTTTGTTTCTAGCTTATGGTTTCACAACTCTTTTTTAACTAGAAGATAAGAAAACATCATGTATGATGTATTTGCTAGAAATTATAAAAAGCTTTTTTTTATTGAGTTGTTATGAGTTCTACCTTATCAAATATTAGTTTGTATGGTTTGATCAAAATATTGAATTGTCATTAGTATTTATCCACTATCTAAAAGGAAAAGATTCCTATGAGGCAGAGAATGAATGACAGAATTTCATTACCAAGATCCTCAAAGGAAATATACTACAGAATCCCAAACCATTTTTTATTTTTCACAGTGGTTGTATTAAATATTCCACTTAAAGAATGTGGTCCCAAAATTGAAAGGCCTGAGTGCAATTATCAATATCTCGATATTAGAAGAATCTATTATTTTAAATAAATGAAGACTATTGCTGTATTGGTATGCTTCCATCACATAGTTCCTCTGGTTTTGATCAAACTTGAATCCATACCAAAATATTACTAAATCATATTGAATGATCAAAGTGATGGCCGCATTGATTTCTGAATTTAGTCTCACGTGTTTGATGTCACTATGGTAAAAAGATGATTAGGCGATGATGCTGGCATTGATAAGAAAGTGAAATCTCTCAAGGGTTGAGAGATGTTTTTCCACCTTAGTTAAGCCCTTCGAAACATGGAAATCAAGTAAGCAAGAGAGCAGTCTTCAAAGGAATTATGAAGAGCATTTGAAAAATGCTTTCAACATCCAAACTGGGTTTGATTGTTGTCAACAACCATATCCTATCCCAGAAACCTGTCTTTCTGTGAAGTATTGTTTATTTTTCTATAGTAAAGCGCTGCCTGCCGCCAAGAGTCACTTTTATCGTTGTTTCTGAAAACAACCTAAACTCTATTTTTACTAAGAAGAATGGCATATTACACTTTATCCTCTTAAAGGAAACACGTGGATACAGCCTTTTCTGTGATACTTACTCAAATATGGTGGTTTGTAAGGCGCGCGTGTATTAGACAGCAGTCCATCCAGCTCTTTTCTCTCCAGAGTGCTCTGAAGGGCCTTCTCTTTGCCAAAGGTAGAGAAGGACCGCTCTGCCGCGGGCTGCGCTTCTGGAGTTTCAAACACCTCGGTGTCTGGAACAGAGTCCATGCCAGGAACATGCAGATTGCTGCGATAATCAGCAGCCTGGCGTCCATCAGAAGGGACAAAAGAAGGCATCCAGCACCGATCTGAGTGGCCCAGTGCTTTACATTCCTCAGTGCAGTTGGAGAAGAGGTCCATACCTGTCAGTAGGAAAAAGAGACACTACAGATGTGGGCTTCACCAACATGACCGGCTGCTTAGAAGTGAGCCATTACAGGCAGCATACAGAGTGATGGGTGAAGGTGTCTTCACAATTAGACCTGTCTTAACCTGACAGGAATGAAAAATCTCTGTATTAGTTTTGTGAAGGGTAAGACTTTTTTGGCAAAGAAGCCGCTGAAATAGTGGTTTCTAAACTACTCAGGGTATGGGGGGAAAAATACATTGGCTCTAAATTACTAAATTATTCAAATAACTAGGAAGTGGTGAGTAGGAAAAGAATGAATAATTTTAAAAATCTCTGGTGAAGTTTATAACAGAAAAAAAAACAAGTGCAAAGTTTTCATAATCCATCATCTCTAATGATGATACATCATCTGATATTTTTTTTCCTAGAGACAAAATTGAAAGATATATGTGAAGCACTAAAGTTGATACTTAGATTATGAAACCTGACCATGAAACAAAAAGTGAAATTCAACAGAAAACTGGCATACATATTGATAAACCAGTAAATAACAAGAATGAGATAAGGTTTTGTGAGCGGCCAAGCTTCCTAAGAAATGACTTCTCAAAAGGTATTTCTCAATGACACTCTGGTGGTCCCTATTACTACAAACTGCTTATTTACCACCTTAGACAAACCCAGAACAAATGACAGTAATTAGTGAAACCAAGGTAACCAAGTGCAATGTAAGTCAACTGCAGATACTATTGACAAATACCTTATTACTTGTTCTATATTGGAAAACACAGGTCCTAATCAAAACAGAACTGTTTGCTCACTAATTCTCAAATACAGCAGTTCCTCGTTGTTTCATCATTCTGTTATAACGTTGATGAGATGTGGAAAGAACCTAACTCTTGTTTATGTCAATTGGCCTCTGTAAAATTGGTTTATTATAAGTCGTTTCACTTAAAGCTACAGAGCTTATTGAGGGCGTTAAGTGAGGACTTGCTACAGCAAGGTTTCAAATGGCAACTTCAAGTTTCATTGTCTCCCATAGATTGACAAGACTATTCCATGTTATTTGATTGTGGCTCTAGAAAGCTCATTGAGTTCCTTAAGCAAAGCATAACACATTTGAGCACTATAGAATACAATTTAATATTCATTTTGATAATTAGCACTAATGCAGAAAAACAAGTACATAAACCAAAAATGTATTCTAATGTTTTCTAAGTAGAGTAACATGTTTATTGAATATATTTTAAAATGGCAACTTGAAATAACCAAAGTACTAATGGTCTGTACATGAGAAACTCAAATGCTTGCCTAGCCTGGAAAAACTAGGGATTTTTTTGTTTGTTTGTTTAACTGACAGAGTATTATTTATTTAATGAACACACTTGATTGTTCTATAAATATCATGAGCGATTTGAGCTCTTGAGCAAGTTTCAGTTTTTAAATTCCTAATGGTATTCTGTTACATACTGATTTATTTGTTTTGTATGCTAACATCTGTGTGTATAAAATAAAAATTATTTTTCAAAATTACTAACCCTCTAGATTATCCACAAGTATTTTAGAATAAGGACAGTTAAAATTAAGTATATTATGTTTAAAAAAAAACCAAACTTCTTGTCATATATTAATCTCACTTTATAATGACTTTTTAAATTTTAAATTAAACTATGTATAATGCCAAGTCTGACTTCGATTATAACATTCCATTGATAGTTGTCATGCATAAGCTTGGAAATAAATTACTGATCAGTGAACTGTTGAGGAAAGGAAACGTGAGCTGAAGCCAGGATAAGGAACCAGACTAAGAACCACAAGTAAAATATGTCAGTGTTTCCCTAGACACCAGAGAAGTTCAGTTCTTTATCCTATTTCCTCAAGGAGATACGTAGAAAGAAAAAGAGAAGAGAAAGAAAGTCCCTGACACACATTGACACATCAGGTAGGTAGAAACTATTGAGAAAACCAGAGAGTTTGGTATTTTGAAACACAACACTATAAATGCTCCCTATTTGCAGTGTGTGTGGGGGGGTGGGGGGAGAGAGGCTTTTTGGATAGCTCGAACTACCGTTAAGAGTAAAATTATTATGAGCAATTACTTATTTTAAAAATAAGTTCAAGTTATATTAAATTTGAAGTGGATGGAATTCATTCAAATATTAAGATAGAATTGTATTTTTGGATCTTGATAAAGATGAGTACCTAATGCAAAATTTGGAGTTAACACAATTTTTTCCTCACATGACTGAGAAATAGCATTTTAAATATATCACACGAGGCTATTAATGATCTTTCCATCTTTTCGAGGACCTATACCCAAGTACTCCTATAATTATAAATATGATAATCTCACATAGAAAAAATCCATAAACTATTCTCTCAACATTATTATTCAGATATTTAATTATGTTCGAAGTTACTTTCAGTAGAACTTGTTTTTATGGGTAGTTTATACTTGTGTCCATTTTCTCCTCTTGAAGTGTATGGTTTTCTGCCTCTCTTAATTATTAGAAGCTCTAGGTGATGTAATAAAGTTCTCATGAGTCAAGAACCTATACAAAAAATATATCATGTGCATAACAAAAAATGTGGAGGGATATGATAAAGCTTTTTGTTGGAAGAACAATGTTATTTGACAGAAGGGAAAAATGTGTAAGTAATGTTCTTAGTAAATTTATGAACTAATCCTTTTAAAGTGGAATTCCCATAATAACACACAGCTTTATATAACTAGAATGAAAGATAAGGTGACACAGATTATGCATGAATGTGTTTTACCAGTTTTACTGGTAAAGCAAGTGTACATATTTCTTATGAAGGTACTATCATAGAAACATTTTTTAAATAACATAAATAGTGCATCAATAAATTTCAAATAAGTAATGGAAACATTCATTGAAAATTGAGCTTTTTCATTTGTTTTTTAGATATATAGTTTGAGATCCAAATACATTTTTCCCATTACTGGTCCTCACCTTAGGGAGCTATTGAAAGACTAACATTGTTTTGTCTCTTTTTATTTATCATTAGCCCCATTAAATATATTATTTTAATGGCCAAACAAGCAGAGGTATATTCAAGTTTTGCTGTGATAAATGATGCACAGAAATAACAGGTATTACAGTCCATGTGACATATTAAAATGCTCATCTTTCACATTGCCCTTGAAATTTTTTTAATGGCTCAAATTGAAGCCCCAAGAGAAAATAAATTTAACTTTTTTCCCTCAATTAAATGTTTTTCCTGTAGAACCTGTGGGATTTGTATACCAGAAAAATACAGGCCAAACCTCAGTGTTGAAGTTATTATGGTAGTTTCTAAGAAATATCTCAGCATATATATTTTACTTGCAATTTCTTCTCCTACTTATTTATTTTCTCCACTTTTCAGAAATAATCTGTACTACCAGGCATGACAGCTGAAGTGATAGACTGCCTGTTAAGCATAGATATATTTAGACAAATTTTAAAATGCATCTTTTTTAACTGGCAAGTAACTTATCCCTATAGTCAGAGGCAGTAAAATTACCACTGAGAACAAATTGTGATTTCAAAAATATTGTATTTGTATTCAATTTGTGCTGTTTTCTGATGAATGTAATAATACAAAATCATTTGTACATTTCTTTCTCGTGCATAAAAATTTATATTTTTAAGACAGGATAAATTAATTTTAAAGAAAATCAACACTTAATTTTTTGAGAAAATTTCATCCTCTAACAACTTAAAAATAGAAACCTGAGTTATTAATTATAACCACAAAAATTGCTATAATTATTAGGAGAATATGGTTTGGAGGCAGATATTTATCAACATAATTCAATCATGAAAATTCAAAACATATATATCAAAATTTTCTCCTCATCGATACTTTCAAAATGTTTATAGTTTTTCTCCATTTTCCATTAATATGTTTTATATATATATATATATATATATATATATATATATACATATATATATGTTTCCAATTATAAATCTCTCCGCATCATCAAGTTGTAGCTCAGATTTTTACCAGTAACTTGATTAAGCTTTGGCAAATAATGGTGTAAATTCACTTTATTTATAAAGCCAAAAGCTAATTTGCCAGTGTCTAAATTCTTGTTTGAGTTGGGAAGGGAAATTTATATTTATAAGTCAAGAATTCTCTTGTTGTTTGTAGTAGTTGCTCAATGGCTTATTATATTTCACGCATATAATTTATCTGTCATTTTGAATATACTGAGAATTCAAATCACTTTATTTTTTAATGTATAGTCAAAGTTTGACCATGTATCATGTATTGATATCAGAATAATCAGTTAAGAAATAAACACATTTAGAAACTAAGTTCCCTTATAACTGAAAGAAAAATTAACAAGAAGAGCAATTTGACAATTTTCAGTTAAACTATAAGAAGTAACATTAACAGAATCATTTATTAGGGTTTTTCTCTTAAACATATGCATTTTTAGGAAGGAACAATTATTAACAACATATTCAAAATTAAATCTAGTATTCTGTGCATTGGCAGTACTTAAGAAATGTAAAAAAACAAAACAACTTCTTACAACTTGATAGATCTCCTTAGATGTAACCCCAATAATATTAAAATGTTAAGAATATACAACTAAAAATGTGTATCAGTATTCTAAATTAGAAAAGCCTATCTTTTAATCTAATTATATAATAAACAAAATTGACAATTTACATTTTTTAAGTCTATTTTGGCGTTTTTGGCTATTTAAGCTGTGATTAATCAGGTTTTCCACTTATGATGATTTATGCATACATTTACCACATCTCCTTGGACTTCTGCCATATCTAACCAATACATCAATAGTGCACTGAAAAAAACGGAAAGCACCTTGACAAGGCTATAGAAAGAAAGTGCCACAGAGCAGTGGTCAAGCCGAAGAATTTCACACATGGAGCCAGGTGCAGTGGAAAACTGAAAAAGCTTATGTGATTCTCTGTGCAGCTGCCTCCGTATTTAAAGCCCTTCTATGAACAAGATTGCTGACTGCAAATGGCTTAGAAAGGGGAAAAGCAAGGGGAGGGGGAACAAAAAAGAAAACTATTCATAGAAGAATAAATAGATGGCATATCTAAATAAATGCATACAAAGTAATGCTAACATAGAAAAAGAGAGTGAGAGTAAAGAAAAAGTTAGGAAGCTTGAACAGGTGAAGCACTAAGTTAGACCGTGTGTAAAATGCATTATAGAATGAGGTACAAACTAAAGTACAAACTGTATCTTTCCAGTGTTATTTTTCCTTGATAATCTAACCCTTTCCACTTAGAATCCAGCTAAGCGGGATTTGCTTATTAGTATGAAATGTTTTCATACCTAAACCTGAAAATGTGCTATAAATATTTCCTGAATATTGCAAAATTGCAAGATCATTAATACCTGGCTTTTCAAGGAAATAAAACAGATTTACTTGTTTACCTGAAATGGGCTTAACTTTTAGAAAATATTCTAGCTACTTGGTGTGAGGTTTATAGTACACAACACTAGTATGGACTGGAAAGAAATTATTAAGTAAGTGCTTTGTAATTCTCTGCATTTAGGGTTTTATGCTTAAAAACAGAAAACATTCAAAATCATTCTTGTAATAAAGTTAGACATATTACATTTGATTGCAATTCAGCACACAGGGTGTGATTACTTCTTAGTACAAGTTATCACAATGCCAAAACAGCTATTCTTTTGCCCGATATGTAGTGGCTGCCTTACAACTGCTAATGAAATACACCAATAGATTGTAAATTCTATGCTGCTTTCACATGTTTAAAAACTTAAAGATAGGAAAACATCTTGCCATTTTGATCAAGAAAACTAAAAACTGCCTTACTTTTAAAAAATGTTTTCCAGGAAACAATTTAGCATTTTAATTTTCCTTTTGATGCTTTGACATCTCAAATAACTTGAAAGAGACATTACCAAAATGGCAACACTGGAGTGCCTGTGACATAAAACAGCTACTGGGAAGGCACATCGGTGAAAACATATTCCCATCCATCTTCCAAATTTAGATCTTTTTGCAGATGTTTATTCATTTCTCTTTATTCGGTTAGGTTATTACAGCTCATTATGTCTGAGGGACTAAACTAATTGAAATGTTCATTGAGATTGGAGTGCTACAAAAAAAAAGCAACAACAACAACAAAGTGGGGGAGTGGGCAAAGAATAAAATGCATCCTAGGAAGCAAGCAGTAAATAGAATTTTTCTTAACATTAAGTATTTTGCTTTAAAGGTATTAAAAGGCTGACTGTTAAGCTAAAAATGTCAAGAAAACAATAAGAATGCATGATTCTGAAAGTACAGCTTCTTAAAAATAACAATAAATCATATGCCATATATAGGCCAAAAATGAAAGGGACTTTGTACTCAGATATAAACTTCTGGCAAGATCTGGTTTGTTGTCAGGTTCCCAGACACTAAATAGATTCTCTGTTCACTTAGCGTGAAGGCCCGCAAGGGGCAGGGACCTCCGGGGATTCTTGGCAGTTCTCAAGTCTCATTAGGTCTGCATATTAATGACTTGCAGCAATATAAAGAGACCCTTGAGCAGCCTTTCCCCTCTTTCCCAAGGCTAAGGCAGCCTCAGACACAGCACACATTAGCCCAGTGATAGGCTTGCAGCAACCACTGCTGCCAGGTGACCATGGGGCGTAGACAGCCCTTTGACACACTGCTTCAGCACCATTCAGAGGTCCACCAAGTGTGTTGAGGAATGGGTGCTGTCGAGGACCAATAATACCTTGAAAATAAGGACCCTCTCACTCTGTGCTTGTCATTAACCAAAATAAAGGTCAAATCTCAAGCAAAAGGAGTTGAACCCAAGAAGGTCCAATGATAGACATTTTTAGAAGTTACAAAAGTTGACTTGCCTTTCCATTTCCTTATGGGTCAGATCAACACAAAACTTAATCAGAAAAGAAAAAGTAAAAGAAAAAAAATTCAACAAGCACCCTTTATAGTTGAAGTGCAAATGAAGCAGAAAGATAACCCAAACTTTATGAAATTATTTTCCTTGTTTTATTTCTAAGTGTTTCCGTTACATATTAGCAATTAGTTATCAGAATCCTATAAATTGTGAAGGTTAAATTTATACAGAAAAAAGTAAAGTATATAAAATAAAAAATATGTATCACACTGTGACAACTCGTCAGTGACTATCATTAAACCCACATACAAATACAGAGTCCAACTTTTTGACAGGTCAGGGACTCTGGTTGAAAATAGGAGGAAACCTAGGATACTTCAGAAAATATACATTATCAAATGTTTACTAATGTCCAGAAGCCTAAGAACCCAGAACTCAGAATCCTAGTTTCAAACTACTTGTGACGTTTAATCACCATTTTTTCTCTCATTCAGTACTTGGTGACATGCAAAATGACTTGTTCTAGAAAGCAAGAAATTTGGATTTTCGTCCCCAGTCCTCCACTCATCTTCTTGTGACCTTATACAGGCCAATTAATTTTATTAATCTTCAGTTACCTCATCCATAAATAAGTCTAATAATACTTTTATTGACTGAAGATAGGGGACTGGCCCAGGTGAGAGATCTATGACATGTTGCATGAGATATAATTCCATTAAAGAACATGATGTAAGGAAGAAAAAAAACATATATTTCATATTCTAACATATTCCACAAGGAATTTCTAACTTGAATTCTCCAACGGAACGTTGAATTTTTATAATCCTGTTGAGTATACAGTTATTAATATAGTGTGACACTGTCTTTCTAAAGAGCTACCAACATTAAATTTACAAAAGAAGTTACCTAGGACATTACCCTTTCTAGATTTAGTAGGGAAAAAATAAAAAATAACTATAAAAATCAGCATTTAGAGTGCCCTTTGATCACACTTACCAGCTGACTGGCCACGGTTGGTGGCATCATGATCACTATCTCCCTGTTCACTGTCTCCATGACCACTGTCCTTAGAGCTTACTATGTCGGCTTCCTGGAATGCAGAACTAGAAGTACAAAAATGTGAATATTAGAATAAAAAAGGTGAAGTAACACAGAAACATTCTTCTGCCACCACATGGTCACCAATGGCGCTGCAGATTCAGTTGGCTTTATTTCTGCTTGAAGCTCGTTTTCATAAACTTAAGCCTAACTCTTTAAAATTGAGCATCGGCAAGTCAGTGTGAGACTGAAGGCATGTAAAGTTTAGGTATCATTCTAGGATGGGAGCTAAGTATGTGTTTATATAATTTGTATACAGTAGATGTATGCATATATATATATATATATATATATATATATATATATATATATATAAACTGGAACAGTTAGGAAGATGATCAAAAGCAGTGTAGAAGTGTAAACTGACAATATATTCAAATATATTAAGTTGTATATAAATGAAATATACCCATATTTTTCTATGTATTATCTAGTATACCCAACATAATTAGTATTTATGTCCTGCCTTAATTGGAAATACTTTATATGTGTTATATTTTAATATTGAATTATATACCTTATTCCTACTTTTATTAGGTAGAAAATTGTCCATACACCAAGCAAGGAAAAAAAAAAAAAAAGGAGTCCATACCTGTTAACTCGGCGAGGTCTGTCAACTAGATAGCTGAGCTCTGCTCTCTGGTGTTTAGTCTAGAAAAAAAATAAATAAATCAAGAGCATTTGAATGCTAAGGGTTTAAGTAATAGTCTGCTTCTACGGTTAGGAACTAATTCTAGCTTAAGAAATTGTGGACATTTTTATGAATTTCCATGCTGTCTTTAGACCTCAGCCTGATTGCTGGGTAAGGGCAGGGAGATATGGAAAGACACTTCACTCTAGATTTTTAGTAAAAGTTAAAAAGCATTACAGAAATAAAAGGCCAATTTTAAATGTGTGGGTGTTTTTAAGGAGAGAATGCAAGTGACCTCATAGCTGGGACTCATAAACTATCGTCTCTAATGGAGTCAACAAAGTTATACTCTGCAGTCTTTCTCTCAATGGCTCAAAAAAAAAGGTGTTTAGGTGCATACTGGTTGACACAAGAAAAACAGCACGCTCAATAAGCAAAAAGTTTGGATATTTTATGGAATTATTTTGTTGTTTATTTTCAAAATGTGCTTAAGATACAAATGAGCTGTACAAATATTCATGAAAATCAATAATATCTAAAACTCAAATAAATAAAATAACCTGTCAAGAAAATAATTCATAATCCTTCCACCAAAATCTTTCCCCCTCCAAAGACCCTCTGCATCTTCCTCCCAGCCTCCACCACCCACACACCTCTTCTGGTCCAAACTTTCTTTTACATAAATCGACTCTGTTCTCCCTCTCCCTCCCTCCTTCCAACTTTGCCACTTCTCCATTTTTTAAGAAGAAATCAGAACTGACAAGCCAAATTCTTTGATGAAGAATGCCAACAGCAATGATTTATCAAACACAGTGGCAAGAAGGTGATTATTAGCTAAAATATATATTTAAGACAATTGTTTACGCCTTCCGTTTAGTTTAAGCTTACAGGGGTTTGTGCCAAAACAACTTCATTCAAATTCACACTGTGTGGGCCTTCAACTTCAAGAGCGTCTGTAAACGCTGTCCAGAGCAGAACTGAAGGCTTTTCTGCAACTCGAGTTCAGAGGACACGGATCTGATAACTCATTCACTACAACATGCATTCGAGTTTAGACAACTGTGCAAAGTTAAACAATCTATAGCTTACTTTTACACGCGACTGAAAGCATCGATAAACAGGGCAAAACAATTAACTTTATTAACGCCTGGGACAAATGCAAAGAGAAAAAGACCTTTGCCAGTGCCAGCAAGTCCCTCTACCCCCCGCCCACTTGCCCCCTTACTCCCAGATTTCTGAGAAAGGAAAGGACTGAGAGGGATTAGAATTTTAAAGGAAAGATGCCAGAAGGAAGAAAGAAGGTTCAAGGTGGCAAAGCACCAAGGGGAGGGAATGAAAATAAAAGTGGAGGGGTGGAGCGCAGAAAATTGGGAACAACAAGTTTAGGTTACACAGGAAGGGGTGGGAGAGGGTGACCCCCCCATTCTTACCCCTACAAAGATACAAATAAGCTAATATACTAAAAATAAATATACAGTGCACCAGAGATACAAGTGCCAGGCTAGAGGAGGCTCTCAGATGGAGGAGATGAGAGATGATGGTCCTTTCGCTTCAGCCTTACCTCGTTGGACAAAATGCTTCCGTTGGAGATGATGTCGGGCTGCTGGTCTGTGTAGCCGGTGACTATGGCCCCGCAGGGGTTGTGCTCAGTGTCCGTACTCCGAGAAGGGCTGCAGGGCTTAAGGAACATTAAGTCGGTCTTGGCGGACTCAGGGGTCAAGCAGACCTGGTAGCAGTAATTCTGGTTGTGGTGGTGGGAGCCAAAGCTCCCGGACTCCTCCACCGGCACTTGGGCCGGGTTGCTGGGTACGTTGGAGCTCTGCACCAGCATGATGTCGGACTTGCTGAGTTTCTTCTTGCGCGCCCGGGCTTGGCGGCCGCAGCAGGTCGAGCCTCCACCGCCGCAGCAGCAGCAGCAGAGGCAGCAATCGCTGGCCAGACACGTGTAGATGTTGAGCTTCTTCTCTTTTTGGCAACGCACGGCCAACACGATCATGGCCAGCAGAAAGATAAAGGACACCGAACCCAGCGCGATGATGAGGATGAGGGTAAGGTCCAGCGAGGTCTCCCCGCTGCCTGAGCGGCTGGGGCGTTGGTGCTCCCCTGACCCCCCGCCCCCACCCCCGCCCCCGCCCTGGGGCTCGACAGCGCCATCCACCAGCTGCACCACCAGGGTGGCGGTGGAGGACAGCGGCGGCTGTCCGTGGTCGCGCACCTCGATCACCAGCTCGTAAGGCCGCTGGGGGTCGCGCTTGGCAGGCACCCGGCGCGCCGTGCGGAGCTCCCCGGTTCGCCAGTCCATGCGAAAGAGGTTCATTTCGTTGCCCCGCACAATGCTGTAAGTGAGCCGGGCGTTCTCACCGTCGTCCGCGTCCACCGCGGCCACACGAGTCAGCAGGTAACCCGGCTCCGCAGAGCGGGGCAGCACCTCGCGCGCTGGAGTCCCGTTGCGCCCCGGCAGAGGCGCCACGATGGCAGGGGCGTTGTCGTTTTGGTCCACGATGAGGATGTTGACTGTGGCATTACCAGCCAGAGCCTGGGGGCTGCCGGCGTCCCGGGCCTCCACTTGAAAGCTGAAGTCCTTGAGCTGCTCATAGTCGAAGGAGCGCAGGGCGTACAAGTAGCCGTTCTCAGAGTTGATGGACACGTAAGTGAAGACGCTCATGCCCTGGATCTGGCACTCGAGGATCGAGTAGGCTAACTGGGCGTTGGCGCCCTCATCGCGGTCAGTGGCGCTCACCGCGTAGATATAGGCGCCGGGCACGTTGTTCTCGGTCACATACACGTCGTAGACCGGCTGGCTGAACCGCGGTGCGTTGTCGTTCACATCTGACACTTGTACCTGGATGGATTTACTAGTGGAGAGCGCCGGCTCGCCTCGGTCCCGAGCCACCACAGTCAGGGTGTAGGAGTCCCCCGACTCTCGGTCCAGGGGGGCCTCGGTCACGATGGTATAGTAGTTCTTGAAGGAAGACTTGAGGCGGAACGGCACATCCCCTAGCAGCTCGCACTGCACCTGCCCATTCTCCTCTGAGTCGCGGTCGGTCACGCTGAACAGAGCCACCACTGTGCCGGGCGCCGCGCCCTCGCTCACCGCCTCCTTCACCGTGCTGAAGCTGATCTCGGGCGCGTTGTCGTTAGCATCCAGCACTCGCACGAGCACCTTGCAGTGTGCGGGCACGGCGTTGGGGCCCAGGTCCTTGGCTTGTACGTACACTTGATACACCGGACTCTCTTCATAGTCCAGCTCGCCGCTCACCTCCAGCCGACCGGTGCGCGGCGACAGTCCGAACAGCTCCCGCGCCCGGGGCGAAATGTGGCTGCTGAAGGAGTACACGACCTCGCCATTCTGGCCCTCATCTGGGTCTGTGGCGTTGAGCTGGATCACGAGCGTGCCCGGCGGCGAGTTCTCTGGTAGGGACACAGTGTAGACGGGTTGGTCGAAGGCGGGCACGTTGTCGTTGGAGTCCAGCACTCGGATGGTGAGTAGGGCCGTGCCGGTGCGCTGCTGCTGGGGGGGCAGGACCCCTCCCCCACCGCCGCCTCCTCCTTCGCCTCCTCCTCCCCCTCCTCCCCCGTCCACCGCGGTCAGCACGTAGCGGTGCACCGCTTGCTGCTCTCGGTCCAGCGGCTTCTCCAGCACCAGCTCGGCAAATCGGTTGCCATCCCCCTGGGTCTGCACGTCCAGGGAGAAGTAGCTGTTGGGGGTGATCTCGTAGTCGCGCAAGGAGTTGGTGCCCACGTCTGGGTCGAATGCGCTCTCCAAGGGGAAGCGGGTGCCAGGTGTGGCGCTCTCAGAGATCTCCACAGTCAGATCCGGCTCCGGGAAGGAAGGGGGGTTGTCATTGATGTCCAACACCTCGATCTCCACCCTGAACAGCTCCAAAGGGTTCTCCAGGAAGACCTCCAGGTGCAGGACGCAGGAGGGGCTCTGCTTGCAGATTTGCTCGCGGTCGATCTTCTCGTTCACGTACAGCACACCGGTCTCCAGGTTGAGGTCCAAATATGGGGTCCGCGAGTTGGGCACCGTTTGAAACCTGCGAGCCGAAAGTTTTGTAATGTCCAAGCCCAGATCTTCAGCAATATTCCCCACGAAAGTGCCATGTTCCTGCTCCTCCTGCACCGTGTAGTGAAGCTGAGAAAAGACTCCTTCCACCATCCAGAGCAAGGCAAAGAATAATAGCACAATCATCTCCAAAGGGAAAGGAAGCAGCTTCCCGCAGCCAGTCAGCTACCCAATCACCTCCCCCACCACAAGGAAAACACACACACACACAGACACGCACACACATACACACAAACAAAAGTGAGCTAAGTGGGGGGGAGGGGGCTCCTGTGGCTTTCTGTCCTTAAAAATCTTATTCCTTTTGCTTCATTTTAAGGCTTTCCGCAATTCAGCCTCATTTTTCAATCTTAGCGCAGGAAGGGTGACAGGCGTCCCCTTTCCTCATCTGTAATCTTCCCACTGACCAATTAATAAAATAATAATACAATAGTCAGCGTCCTTTATTCCGACAGTCTTGGCGCAACGCGGCGCTGGCAAATCCCGAGGAGGAAATTTCGGTATTTCAAGACTGTCCTCGGTTTGTCTTCTTGCTGATGGGAGGAGAAGGAGGAGGAGGGAAAGAAGGAGGAGGAAGATGAGGAGGAAGAGGAGAAGGAAAAGGAGATGCTGCGAGCACCGCTGAACATGCCTCTTAATGTCAACGGCGGGCAAATGCAAACGGGCTTAAAAACAGCGAGAGAATTTTGTGCCGGAAAAGCATAGTACGGCTCTGCAGCATAAAACTTTCATTCTCTTCATTTCTCCCGATGGATGTTCTTCTTGGCATTTTTTTTTTTTTTCCTTTTTCGCTCTATTTGTATTTTTTGGCTTTCTTAGTCTTGTCTTTCTCTGTCCTCATCTCCACCGTCATTTGACTCTCTGTTAGTGTGATGAGCAGTTTCTTTTCTGCTGTTTGCTTCCCAAGCCTCTTTCCCTCTAACCAGTCTCTCTTCCTTCCAGTTCTTCCCTCCTCCTGCCTCAGCCTTAGAGCCTGTGATCTCGGCTGGCAGTTTCTGAGCTCCGAGCGCAACGCTTCTCTGTTTTTGCGCAGCGCCCTAATTCTGCCAACCAATCACTGAGGAGCACCACCCACTGAGCCACTGCTAATTGGCCGACCTGGCCGTCAAATAGCTGCGTCACCTGGCAGCCGGGTGGGGCGTGATAGAACCCGCGCCCGGGCGGTCGCTGTGAGTGTGAGTGTGAGGGAGGCAGAGAACAGCCCCGCAGGTCCCGAGGCGCTAGCTGGGGACTCTGCCGCGGAAAGTTCCCAGTCCCCAGCCGCAGGTAATGGAAAGGGAATAGAGAGGTTCCCCTGTTTGTATAAGCAAATGCGAAACCATAATAGCAACAGTAGCAGCGGTATCCTCTCTCAGGAACGGGGTTTCCAATGACGCTAACATTCTTTTTCCTTTAAGGTATTTTCCTTGCCACTGATCGTGGAAATGAATCCCCGAGAACGGGAAAAAGTTGCAGAGGGGCTATTAATTGGCACGGGTTACCTGATTAAGGAGCTCTGGCAGAGACTGTCAGGACATTTAAAAAACGGATGTAATATGGCCCGTGTGGAACTAGGCGTGAGGGTCCGCGGGGGCGTGGGAGCAGGAGTAAAGCCGTTGAGTGTGGGGCGGAGGTGGGATTCACGCCGAGGGGTGAGGGGCTGGCCGCTTCTATGATATGCGGACTCTTTAGAGTTGCCTTTTCCCGTCCTAATTGTAGACCCACAGTATTCTTACCACGTAGATTAATTCGCTTGGGGACTTTGAGCTATGAGCGCTTTGAGCCATAACTGAGGAGCCTATTTCATCGAGCTCTGCCGAGAGCCCGCCAGCCTCACGCTCGATTCGCTGGCGCGGAGCATCTAGCACCGCCGAGCGTTGTAAGGGCACCTCCGATATCCCTGCGCCTCGCTCGGCCAAGTTCTGCGCAGCAGCTGCGCGCTCAGGCTGTTGCCTGCTTTTTCCCTGACAATTGGAGATTCCCTCTGCTCCCGCCTCCGTGTTAGACCCAGGCACCGATTCTTGCTCAGCTTGGGGCACACTCGCTGAAGGAGGACAGTCCGACGGCCGCGCACTCGGGCGTGGGTGGGTCGGGGAGGGGGCTGGAGCCGCCCAACCAGCCCCAGTGTGTGCCGCTGCGGGTGTCGGCGAACGCGCTGGCACATTCACGGTGCTCTCATCCATCCTCCCTGTCCAGACGCACAGGTCTGTGTAAGTCCCAACGGACCCCCTCCCGGACCCCGGGGTCCCGAAGGATGCGCTTGACCAGCTCTGAGTGCCCACTCGCTAGGCGCGGGGAAAAACGGCGCCTCCAAGCACCCAGTTCCTATGAAGTTAAAAATGCAGCTAGAACTCTTCAATGCTAGAGAGGATTGCATGCCAATTCTCTAAGAAAAGATTTTCAAAACAGTTTTATATTAATTAATGGGCGGTAGAGGGCTGTTGATTCGCGAAAGCAGCCCCTGTTCAGTCTCCTTCTGAAGCCAAGATAGGAAGGTCCCTTTTGGCGCCCTGGTAATGAATGACCCCAGAGTAACACCACCACAACCTTCGGGAAAAGGAGAGTCGTTCAGCCCACCCCGAGGTAAGTTGCCGTTCCCTCCTGGCAGGGAATTATGGAGGGCAAGTGTCCAGAGGCGTGATTGCGCCAGTCCCGCCAGTGCGTGCCTTCTGCCTTGCCCGGCCCCCACCCCCGCTCTTTCACGGTGATGGGTCCTGCCTTTGAGCGGTTAGAGGGAAAGGATGCCAGCAAAAATGGCTAATCCTTTCCCAGCTGCAGTAAATTGATGACTGGCTAAAGCCAAGCGAAAAACGCTGCGGTTAAAATGGTTTTACCGTCACGTCTGCGACTGAGAATGCAATGACACTTTATAAAAGGACCTGTGGATCAATGAAAAGGAGATTATAGTGTATCTGAATATTAATACAGCATTGCATCTGTACTTTCTACCCCTCCCCCCTTTCTTTTTCTTTAGATCTGCAGGATTGAAATGACATGTGTTGAGGTCTTCAAGCTGACTCATCAGAATCCTAGAACATTTTTTAAATGACGGTAATTTTCTGATGTTTTCATTTGTACGTATGGAAACACTTGTGTGTGTGTGCGCGCGCGCGTGTGCGTGCGTGTTTGCGTGTGAGAGCCATGCGGCTGAATGACAATGCAGATCCAGAAATCGGGGAAGAGGTTTGTGCTCTCAAAATGCACATGAAATTGGAGAAGAATTGGGGCATTCGTTGAGAGCCAGAGAGCTTCCAGAGGTAGAGATGAGGACGTGGAGAGATGGCCAGATTTGCCTGTAAATAATCACTGCAGCCACTGTAACACTTGAGTTGTTTTATGTTTTTTTTTTGTGTGTGTTGTTTTGTTTTTTTTTGTAGCGGTTGTGTTTGAAAGAGCTCGGCAAACGTGGGTTACAGGCGCCTCCTAGCGGCGAAAGCCGCGTAGAGCAAGCCCGAGAATTTTGCTTGGAGCTCTGGTTCGGCTGGGCTCGCCTGTTGGGGGCTCTGCAGGATTTCTTGGGTCGCAGAGGCCTGTGTCCGCGCCGGCAACGCTGGTCCGGGTCCTTTAAAGGTCTTGCCTCTCTGACATGCAGTCTCTGAGGCGCCTCGGTTCTGGGGGATGATGACTGTGTATTCTGCTGGGGAGAACAGACCAGATCTCGGCCTTCTGCTTTCCTCCTGACGGCTCCAGCCAAGGGCAATTGCAGGAGCATTTTTTTGGAAGCCAAGATTCAGATATTGGTAAACCTGGAACCATTAAACAGCCCCACCCAGTCACCCACAAAAAACAAAACAAAAAAAACAAAAAAAAACAAAAAAAAAACACTACACTTTAAACTTGCCTTTTTAAAATGCCTAAGTGTAACCGGCTTATTCTCTTTCTTGCTGTGCCAATCAAGCAGATTTTAGCCCCCTTCCCTTTTTCTTGTTTACTGTCCCTTTGGTGGACCCCAAAATTTACTGAGACAATGAGTATATAAATAATAGCCTTGGAGGTGGGGTTGATGACCTCTTTGAAAAGCAGAATATCGTCTAATACTGTGTCACTGGACACCCCCTCACTGGAACCCGAAGGGAGAAACAATCCCTAGCAAACATAAATCTTACCTTCTACCCTCCCATGCCCCCTCCAGGAGAGCATCTGGGCCAGAACAAATTGCGTCTTAAAACAGAAGGGGGGATAGTTTCTATGTAGAAGGACATTATCAAAATCAATTTTCAAAAAAGTCCCGGTTGGTTCATGAGCGTGATAATACACATTCCTCTATTTCATTGGGCTCTCAGTGCAGCAGAAATAAGGGCGCACTAAGGATCCCACAAATGCATTTTATCTACCTACCTACAAACCTTGAAACTTGGTAACAGGGTTGCTTTCTTCCCTGCCCTTTTTGGAAAAGGCAGGGGTGGGGGTCAGTGGGAAACAAGTTTCTTAACCAGCGTTTGAATAAATGAATGTTTGCAGTGATTTAACTTGACTTGAAAGCAATTTGTTTCTAAATCCTCTTATTATTGCAGTGTGCCCAGAGCTTTGAGAAGACTTTTTTTTTTTTTTTTTTAAAGAAATGGAAGACAAAAGATTAAAATTGTCAATAAGGAGTCTTTCAAAGGCCAGGCTCGTCCCGGATTGAGCTAGATGGTCCTGGCACCTGTCATTCCCAGCAAGGAGAGTTCAGAGAACTAACACAGAGGACTTGGACTGCATTACATCTCTTCAGGGTAACCATGCAATAGGTTTATTTGTAGCAGTGTAACCTAACTTAAGAGGTGGGAAGGCAAGGCTTTGGAGCCAATGCCATAGACGCTGTGTTAGCCTTTGCCTATAGTAAAGAATGAATGCTGACTAGAATTTCGAGAAAAACACTTATAGCCTATGCTATGATAACCATTCAGGTAACTCTTTAGTTGCTGTATTTTAATGCTTTGAACACAACAGAGAACAAACCAATTCCTGTTTTTGGGACTTTGACTGCTAGATATTCCATTAAGCATTACTTGATATTCAAAGTAGAAATGTTCTGTTTTTTTTAACCTAGTTAATATCGGTGTGGCTTCACATTTCAGTGTCTTTTCAGTGATCAGACAGGGCCAGCATTTTGTTAAACTCTAAACAGTGAATTAAAAGCACTGATGAGCTGAAGCAGCCCTCTAATGCAAAATGACAAATTGCACTTAAGCAATACATGAACAAGAAAATGATTTATGGATTTTTACAGTGGTCTGAGCAAATGAAAGCAACATGAATTATACATCCTAATGCTCATGGTCTCATTTTCTGATAGTACTGTTTTAGTTCAGATGTTGTCCTCTCATCCTTTCTATAAGAGATATTGATCGATACGAGGTCCAGGAATATTTTTAAACTAGGCAATGGTGTTGATACTGCTTCCAAATACATGTGTTTTCCCTGGTTATGGGTGGGTGACGGTGATGAACATTGAGTATACTGACATTCTTGTTAGCTCCTTCGCATGTTGTGTCTTTTAGTGATAAATAAATAGTTCTTTGGAAATTTATGTTTTGTTCCTCACCTTCCTTCAGAATGCAAATAAATAGATCTGATTAAAAATCACCATCTTTAGTACATCATGACCTCTTTTTCTGAAAATCAAAATGCTTTACCTCATCCTACCCTTTTCTTTCATTGCTTTGGATATTGAAACATCTGATTTCTCCAAAATGTCTCTTTATTTGTTTTATCCGACTTCTTTTTTCCAGAACATTGTTCAATTCCTTAGTGTGTTAGAGACACACCTGAGTTAGTAAAAAGGTCATACGTTTACTTTTTTTTTTTTTTTTTGGCTTTAGTAGACAAAATAGATCTTATGGCTGTCTTAAATTACAGAAGAAAAATCAATTAGATAAAATTTTATGTGGTGCTTGTTTTTTGAGTCTGAACATTTTTTTAAAAAATCTAGTTACCTCTGTGTTATTATGAGTGGCTACTCCTAACATTTTTATTTAACCATCTGTGTCTTATATAAGTAAGTATTTTGGAGTGTGTATACAATTTTAAGTGAGGACAGTATCTTTGTTCCATTACAGGAAACTTCTAATTACCCAGAGGCCTCTGGAGTCGCATTATTAGACTTAATCTTAATTATCCAGGTTTATTAAAAAAAGAAAAAAGAAAAAGAAAAAGAAAAAGTATTGAATCCCAGCTTCTGCTTTTGACAGCATTAATAATCACCTTTACTGAAAGATTACTGAAATCAATGGTGTGATTAGGTTTGTAAATAAGAACTACAAGACATCAAGTTGAAAAAGCCAGTTGCTTTGCTAACAGGATGATGTGTGAGTTTTACTGATGGGGCCCAGAGGTAGAAAGGAAGCTTTTACACATTAAGGTCGATGTAGAACAATTTAAAAAATTTATAGTAAGCCTGATTAAGTTTATAAAAGTGAGAGAAAAAGGGTCTAGAAACCTCTTTTTTCATCCCCAGTGGGTTTGTTTCTTATTTGACAGTGATACAGTCGGCATTATACTAGTGTTTGTCTGGCAAGTATAAATTGTTTTCTTGAGGGGAAGCCCATCGACTTTATAAATGCAGAATGAGATTTCCCAGATTGTGATGAGGGTTACAGATTATAGTGTTATTTTTCTGAACAGTTTGAAAACGTTATTAGAAATAGACACCATGGAAAGAATAGAAAACATAACTTTAGAATTGCATTAGTAATTAAAATTACATGAGAATTACAATAGTAAACAGAACTTAAGTAGACACTTCAATTAAAAAAACAAATAAATAAATGCTTTTCTCTAAGTTTGGCTGCCTGATCAGTATAACTCTTTGTATAAGAAACTTGATTTCCATGATGTTTTATTTAGATGGTCTTGAAATGCTATACTGTAAAATGTGTTATTTGATGGAAATTTCTTTTCTTTTCTTTTTCTTTTTGGTAAAAGTGACTAATGGTTTCAAACAGCCAGTGTGTGCCAAGCATTTTTACATAAGTTATAATATTTTCCCCCATGTCTATAGGTATTATCATTGCAACATTATAGATAACGATACTACCATTGTTTGGAATTTAAGCAACTCACTAAATTAACACAAAATTCATATTCAGTCCTTTTGATGCTCATGTAGAGGCTCATTGTACTACACCGTGTTTCTCTGGTGTACCTGAGCTGCATTTACTTAGGAAGCAAAGCAAAAAATGAATTAATTTAGAGATGGTGTTTATCCAGCTTGTATACTGACAGGAGTTCTTGTTTCATCCTGGTCAAAAAGGCTAGTACATCATTTGCTTTAGTTTTGGAGGAATTCATAAATATAGCTGAGGTGTGTTTTTTGTTTTTTTTTAAACCAAAGCTTGAGTATGTTCTCTTACAAGTGAATGAGATTATAAGCAGCCATCTCTTTCTCATGCAGAACTGCCTAACATGGCAATCAAACATTTTAATGACTGAAAATGGAAATTGATAAAACAAACATGTCCTACCTAAAGGAAGGCACCTCTGCTTCAGCCATTCGTGAAAAACGCTATGTTGATTAGTGGTCCCAGAAGTATTGCCTTGTTCACTTAGTTCATCAGAGGTTAAAAGCTAGGAAAAACACGAAGTATAGACATTTTATACAATGCAAATATTAATGTCCATTTTGCATGTATTTCTGATCTGATCTTTAAAAGGGAAACTTTCGTTAGGCTGAGTTTCAATCATCATTTTGTACTAATTTCTTCAGTGTAGTTCAGAAAAGATTGTTTCATTTGAAATTTCTGAAAACTAAACTGTTAAATTTATTTGATGATATTGTGCCAGGAACACATGGAAAGAAATAACTTAAAAACAATTTTAAATATGCAAAGAAATAATCAAAGGAAGATGACTATGAAATCTTATTTACCTACTGTAAGTAAAATGTGTATTATTATTTTGGTAATAGGTACGGACAGAAGAAAAATATATTTCTTTTAGCAGTACATTATATCTAGTAAATCAGAGTATGTGTTATGTGGGCCCTACAGTGTAGCTTTATATCTTACTCGTTTCTGAAGGCCCCCAACTGTTGCAGGGACTGATACAATAACTTATAAAGACATAAACTTGAGAATTAAACCCAATTAGGCTCAAATCCCTGCTTCTCAAATATTTGAACTTGGCCAAATTACTTAACTCCTTTGAAACTCTGTCGAAGTGGATCAAACATTCTTAACATCTGTTAAAGTATAATGATATATTGACCTTGTTGTGTAATTGTGGAACTCAAACTGATATACATGCAACTTTTAGCCCATAGTAGACTCTCAGTAAATGCTAACTATTATTATAGCATGGTGTGTTGAGTGAGTTAGTTCTTAAATAACATATTTATTCATAATAATTGACATTGATTTTCCTGGTGGTTTTATTTCCTTTATGAAATAGAAGCTAAGGCATTTTCTTTGAAGTACAAAACAGTTTTACATTGTCCCTATTTTGCAGAAAATTATAATTTTGAAGATGATACAGATAATAAATGAAGACTCTATTAACTACATTTTAATTAAGCTTTCAGATCATAAAAATCAATAATGAGATTTTTCACAATCATGTTTTAACACTTTTATTTGCTTTCATCCAGATAAGTTTAAATTTTCTGTAAATTTAAATTTATTTGAAAAAACTGATATGTAGATAGATTTTTAAAGTCATTTTGGTAAGAACAGACTCTTACATTGTAGAATACTGTTTCCTATTTCTATGTTTACCAAAATTTTAGGATTAAAGGACTCTTGTTTGATAGATTCACTTAATATTTCTTCCAATCTCTTGATGTAAAGTCTTAATACCTACTACTCTATTCATGATTATGGGTACTAAAATTCTCAAAATTAAAAACAAATTGGTGAAAATCAGTCCCTTAAAATAGGATGTATTTATTAGAATGATCAAATCTGAGCCTCAGACCTCAATTACATTTGACTTTCTTTTCAACATTCTCCTCCTTTCCATTTTTCTGCCTTGCATTGCTGTTATTAATATTCTCTTTAGTAATTTCTTATAATTTTCGAAGTAAAAGCATGCATCGGTGCTAGTGTGCTAGGAGCACAGCCATAGAAATACTGAAAGAGTGGAAAATAAATGTAAATCATAGATATATTTCTCAAGAATTCACAGTCAAATTGATAAGGAATATGCATAGAAAGGTTTAAATAACTTCATTAAGCAGTGTGAAAAAAGATAAAACACATAATGACTGTGAATGCTGAGGGCCTGGGGAGTAGAGACTAGAATAAAATTAATTGAGCAAAAATTTATAGAGAAGGATAGTTTTTGTTATGACTTTAAGGCAACAGTGACAGAGATTAGTAGAAGGAAATATGTGAAGCAGGTTAAAGGGACTTGCACAGTATGGGAGTGAAGGCAGTGATAGCAAAAAGCTTTTCTTTAGGAACCATAAAAACAGTAAATGAATCCATTCCATCATGGGGTAGTAGCCTGACTTTGAACCCAGATCCTTAAATCTGTGATGCCAGGTGGCCTCAATTTTATTTCATTGGGTTTTTGTCTCCCCATCCCCACCCACAAGAACTTGGACAAATTTAAGGACAGCAGAGATGGGTAAGATCCTCACTCAGCATTCACACCTGAACAATGCTTTTGCTATGGCTTGAGCTAATAGCTAATGCTCATCCTCAGGATTATGATAAAACCTACTATTATTGCTTTTAATGAAGAAGCATATCTGTTTGAGAACCTTGGTTGCAGCTGCTAATTTAATGCTAGAATGCTGATTGCTGATTTTCTTAACACATTTTTTTAAACTTGTCAGGTCAGATACCTAAACAGTATCCAATTTAACAAGAGCATATTTGTATTCTGCTGGACAGGATTAGAGAGAGAAGTATTGCTTAAACCCAAGGAATCTATAAACATTCAGCTGAATGTTTGTCACATGTTTGATGAATTTGTTGGCTGCATAACCAGTACATAATAAAGATGTACTGACCAAATGAATGAATGCTTGACCTTTATAGCTTCCTATTACTCATCTTAAAAATTATTTCTACCTTTTAAGAATTATATTAAATTATACTCAAGAATTATACTCAATTCCACAAGCTATGTTTTCAGTGGAATTTGAAATTCTCAAAGCTATGTATTTGAGAAATGTCTTTTTAAGTTGGTTATTTCAAAGAATGCTTACCTAAGATGGAAAATCCACTGCACATTACAAGTGTGTTACAAACTGTTTATCGCTCACTTACAACTAGTGAAATGCATTCCTTCTCTCTCCAAATACTACTACTCAAAAGTGATCTATCATCTCATGATGTGCTTTGTTTTCTAATTTTAGTTTTATATCCTATATGCTATGATGACTGTATGAATATGAATAAAGTAAATACAGTCATTCCTCAGTATCCAGGGGGAATTGGTTCCAGGACCCACGCACATACTACAATCCGCAGATGCTCAAGTTCCTTATATAAAATGTCATAGAGCAGTGTGTCCAAGGATTCCCGGCCACCCCAGGTGGCTGAATCTGTGGATGTGAACCCAGGGATATGGAAGGCCTACTGTGTATTTATTGAAAAATACAAGTGGACCCTTGCAGTTCAAACCTGTGTTGTTCAAGGTCCAACTGTACAATGGCCAGAATTCTGAATTGTTTTATTCCTTTTATAAGGTCACAATGACAAGTAAGGAAGGAGTCCTCTGAATAGAATATTAGATGTTAAGAGTAAATGTGTCTGAGATGATAGGATGTTTGCTGCCTTAGGTAGAATCAGGAGAGAAAATGTAGAAGTATGTTTGTGGGTTAAGTTGAAAAGAAAAGTTGATCGACATGGTCGATTCAAAGTAATATCCTGAATTTCAAACCAGAGTAGACACTGTTTTGCTTCTTGTTCTCAGTTCTTCTGTCTTCAAAATGGAGGCATATCAGTCCAGTAAAAGGGCTGTTGGTCTCTACAGTATATTTTCTTTTTTCTTTTCTTATTCTCTAGCTTTCTTATTCCATAACTGACATGTCCATATTATTTGTGGTTTAGATATTATAGAGTTTCGAAACACTTAATTCTGTAATTAGGATAGTAATTATTTTATGCATGCAGGATTAAGAGTAATCTGTGAAGCTCTTCATTGGCTAGTAAAGCCAAGATTAATTGGCCAGAATGAAAGGGTTTAAGTATAAATGTAAAGTACGTACACATACACACATAAGAAAAAAAGGCATAGTAACTAAAACTATATTTTTGGTATAAGAAAATATAAGAATATCAGTGAAACAATGTAGGTCACAGCCAGATGATACTATATGTAGAAGTTTACTTGGTTTACAATGGAAAACTCCCATGTCTGTTATGAAAGGAAAGGTTTAGTTTCCATTTTCACACACTATACAAAAATGAATTCTACATGGATTTGAATATTAATTAAAAATATAAAACTATGTAATAACTAGATCTATAATAGTATCCATCAACCTAAGTAAAGAGATAAACTGAGGCAAGCTCAGATTGCCATAAATTGAGTTTATTTGGGAAGAGCTGAGGAATTGCAATTTGGAAATGAAAATTGTAGCGAGCTATAGGCGCATCTGTTTAGGGTTGGGGGGGGGGCTGTATTTATGGGAAAGGAATGCAAAGGTTGAGGGAGGTCCAGCCAAAATTGCAGCCCTTGGTTAATCGGCTTGAGGATGAGGAGAGTTTCTTGGTGGATATTCATTGGTCAAGAAAAAAGTTGCAGTCTTCTGTACGTCAAGCAATTTCCAGAGATCAGCTTCTCAGTCGTTTAGGATTTCCTGAGTGCAAATAAATGCATGAGATTCTTTCTCTATTTCCTATCCTCTGGTTCCATTTTAAATTGAAATCCTTTCACATATGGACTATGTACTTCATTACAGGTATGTTTCTTAAAAGGGCTTAACATTGCGCTGTTCAGGTCTACTCCCAAAGGCAGGAAAGACAAACAAACAAACCCCCACAACAGATATTTGGGGGACAGTAGAAATGGGAAGCTTTTCCCATGATGCAAGTGGCCCACTCATGGGACTACTCCTGTGTAGCCCCTGTCAACTGAGGCTTCTGGTGGTGGTGACAGATGGAGATTCTGTAAGAGGATATCTAGGCTTGACACTGTTGGATCTCTGTTAATGCAACGTGAGTCCCCATTGACACTGGTGAGGAAGGAGAGGGGAGTAAGTTTGTTAGCCTTTCAATCTATTCCTCATTAATAGGATTTTAAAAATTCCAATTCGTGGTGTTGAGATCCTCGAACTCTAGGAAGAGGCTTTTTTCAGTTGTAGAGTCCTTAAATAGAAATTTGTATTTCAGATTGCAAGTAGAGAGTGTTTTTATGAACAGTGAGATTTATTGCTAACATGTACAGAAAGCTTTGACAAACTCTTCCGATTGGAAAACTCAGTAACTGATTGTTTTATGGTTATTTCTTACTGAAATTCACCTTAGAATGTTTGTAAAACTTTTTTTTTTATTATTTCTTCATCTATTAGTATATAGTTCCTTATCGGATGAACTATATTTTTTTGTAGAATGAAAATATAGGAGATCATATTTATCTCTGAAAGGCAAAGAATGAGTAGATTTCAAACTAGAACACATGATTTATTTATTTAAAAATATATTTGATCTTTATCATGATTCTTTTTAATAGCATGTCAGAATTAAACGATGTTGAGATGGGAAAGTTTGTTTACAGTTTTAAAATGAATGCCCCTTTAAAAAGTGCCCTTCTTCTTCCCGCTTCAAGTTAGTAGTTTGAGTTTAGCTAGCATTCTCACAATTTATGTAATATTTTTATGTTTAAAAGAAGGACTGTAACAAGAAAAACTTTATTTCTATGCTCTTACATTTTATCTATATAAAGAGTTTTAGATATAAAGGTAGAAATGTTATTGATGTTAGTTGTATTTTAAGTGTAATCATTATGAATAAAATGGCTACAGAAGAAAATTAAGGTGATGGTACTTAAGGACATCTTTTTACCACGAGGTGATTGTTGTAAACCAATAATGGTCACTCTCTTCCTGCAGAATTTTTATTGAGTTTTGGAACATTTATGAATTTTTTTCTCTGAGAAGAATGTGTTACATTTCAGTGAATTATAGGTGGCAGTATATGCAACTAAATTCCATGTTTTATTGAAGGTATATAGAAGATATTTCAATAGGTTAACAATATTATATTTAAGCTTTTTTTTTTTTTTTTTTGGTCATTCTAGCCATCTCCTTTTTTGTTTTTATTATAAAACCATCAAATGAACTTGGTCAGGTAAAAGAGTGCTTTTGGGAGATATTTAAAATTCTAGGTTTATTTTGAAAGATAGTTAAGAAGTTTCATTTTTTTAAATGTTATTAAACAAAGATATGTTAGAAAGGGTATAATATTCACTGACCAGTTAATTTAATATTAAACTTAGAATTTTAAAGCTGAAAGGATTCTTAGAGTTACATCTTAAACCAGTGACAGTCATTTTTATTCTGTCTTTCCAGATTTTCTGTTTTAAAAGTTACAATCAAATGAGCTTTGGTTGCTAGGTTGTAAAATGCAGTACTTTCTTGATTTATCCTGAGGTGTGATAGCTATCTTTGAGAATGTTAAGTGCAACATTGCTATTCTTTATGCCTGATATCCACTGTGAAAGCATTATATTCATGAAGATGATAATAAAATTATAAGTGATACAGAGAACAGAATAAACCTTAAATTGATGATCAATAGCCATAGTGTGGCATCTCATGGAGGAAAAGGACTTTAGACATTACGGTGGTCCAATGACTCCATTCCTCCCACAGGCTTTCACAGAGTGCATCCAGAGGTCTCTCGAAGGTTATTTAGAGACATCTGAGGGTACAGGAGTTGGGGGCGGGGGGCAGGGAGAGTGGGAGTGAGAGCCCTAGAGGCAAGCGGATCCAGCTCTGGTGCTCTGCAGTTTTCCTGTTGTTTTGTTGCATATTGAACTTTGTGAAATACCATACCCCCTTCCCTTTTAACTTAAATCCTTTGATCTAACCCAAATTCCACATATAGAGGATAAAATTGAGAACCGAGTAGATTCAGTAATTATCAGGGTAGGGCTGACATTACAGGATACTACTCCTGATAAGTAAGCAGTACTTACTTTGTGGTTATGTTTTTCTCCAGGGTGGGCTTTTATATGTTTGTTTGCTGGGTTTGTCATCTTCCCCATCATAATTCGTTTATTCATTTTAATGCACTCAATTACTTTGCAATTCTTGGCTTATAATTTTCAAATAGTTATGCATGCTTGCAAATGCTCATATTAATGCTGGCCAATTGTTTTAGGCTCACTTGATTCTTTCAAGCTGATACATAAGCATTATTAATTCTAACAGGAAATAAGAAGACTTAAAGAAATTCAGATAGAAACTATTTCTTCAGATAGTTCTTCCTGCTCTTTTTCAAGGACAGTAAGATACGTTCTCTAAACTTGAAGGTTTCTTCAGTACTTTCTAATCCATTTTATTGTTTTTTGATTAGATGTAGTCCTCCAGCATTCAGAAGTTTGAACACTCTTAAGCATTTGGCATGTAAAATGGGCAGAAACCTGTAGAAATGAAAAGAGACGTTAGCTAAATGTGTTTTAACAATAAAGTGAAATCACGAAAATCTGTTAAAATAGGAGACCAACCCAAAGTCTCCATTTTGGATTCCAGAAATGCAATGGGCCCCAAGTTACATTCTCTCTATTTTTGAATGATTTACTCTCCTAGATAGCTTCTGAGTCAAATTGCAAGTTAAGTTTGAGTATCTTTTCTCTGGAAATAAATATTATGCTTAGAGCTACCGTATTCCCAGATATGTCACTCTAAAAAAGTTTTTAAAAATATGTTAGTTGAGATATCAATCCCTCTCGCTACTGTTGCTTAGGTTTAATAATAATAATAAAAAAAATAATAAACATCTTCAAGATTTGGATATTGCAAAATAAGTGCAGCTGACTCACTTTGCATATTTGATTAGGGGCAGAGGGCGGGGAGAAATCATTTATTTAGGTCGTGCTTGCGTACACCTGTACGGTAATTTAGATTTCAGACCCTTTACATTAATGAACTCACATTTATTAAATATAGGGACCCCTGAAGCTAATAACTTGTAATGTTCTATGTAATTTATACTTGAAATGAAAAATGACAATAAATGTTGGTTGATTGATTAATTCATTTGTTCATTCAAAAAAATACATATTAAGCACCTAACATGTACCATGTGCCAAAGGACACGAACGAACATCTTAACAAATGAATGTTTTAAGTAAATAATCCAGTATGCTACAAAGCGAAAAGTACTATGGAGAGTAGGAAAAAGTAGAACAGGTTAAGAGGATCTCCTTGTTGAAAATTAAGTACTTTTTCCCCTCTAAAATTCGTAAGAGTTATGGAACTCAGACATGAATTAGAGTCGATTATAGTAAGTGATTGTGGTTGTTTTGCCATGGGAAGAGAAAACAAACTCAACTTTAACTTTTCTTTTTTAAGTTTTCCTTCAGGAGTTGTTTTAAAGTAGATTCCTCATTAGCCACTAAATTGAATGTTTTCCCACTAGGCAGTTTGCCCCAAACACTACATTAGTGAGAGATCCACTAAAATGACCCTGCCATTCTTATGGCAAGGATGTTTTTCAATTAAAGGGATGTCTGGATGTTAGAGTAGCTTTCCATTTTTTGATAGTTGCCTTTTGGGGGGCAGAAACATAAGGTAGCACTTAATAATGTGTCAGGAGAGGCAGAACTTTGGTTTAGAAAATGGAGTCCTCAGTAGGAGACTTCAGAGGAATTTCTTGGTTGCCTTAACAAAACCCCTATCTTTCATGGGGAATAGCTAAACAATAATAAAGCAACGAAATTAAAAGCCAAGAAAAAATGGAGTTACTGTCATTAAAACAAATAAGTTTCACACAGAAACTGATGACACAGAACTTTGTTAGGTTTGACTGCCCTAAGAGCCTGCCTCCATTGGCCTTTGCAGAAATCTGATTTGTATTCAGGTGGGAATGAAAATGCTTAAACATGTTCAATGCCATTATGATGGGCACTTCTAGAATGTACTATCTGCCAATAGTATAGAAATGCAGCCCACACACACTTTATATGTTTTTCTCAACTCATTCAGTTATATAATTAGACAAGCAGTGGTCTTAGAACGAGTCAGTTCCTCTCCACAAAATCTGTGGTTACAAAATGCTCACTCATGTTCTCTGGAAGATTTTCTCCAGCTACCATTCCGTTATTTTATTTTACCCGCATGCCCATCTACCAAGCTTATTTATTTGCTTACTGACCACACATTTGTTTATTCACTCGATAAAAAATATGAAATGAACTCTTCTATGTTTGGGACATTGTGCTAGGTACTTAAAGAAACTTTTTCTGAATACAAAGTATTCATATGTAAGGTTGTAAGGTGATGTGTCTCGTCTTAGCACTAATATGGGGACCACAATACAGTTCTCCTTAGGTTACAGCTGTGCAAAGATTAGGAAAGAAGAAATGGATGATAGTAAGGATGTAGGTAGAAGTATCACTAGGTTTGGAAGTAGAGAAACATAGCTGGATGGATTCAGTTAAGCACTAAGTATGTGATATTTATAATGATGACAAAGAGAAAGGGTTAAAGGTTGCTTCTATGTCTTTTAATAAGGTAGAGGCATTTTTAATACATTTCAGATTATTTCAACACAGCGGTCCACATTTATACAAAGTTAATAAACCACATTAATGGTAACTCTTCTCATTTATATATTTAAGAAGTTTGTGAAGTTCTTGATTAGTTATTTTTAAAGTTCTTTTGTAAATATTGTTTTGTATGGCTTCTTTTATTTTTAGACTTGGATTGATAAATGACACCATTACAGATTGTATTCAATCTATTTAGTAGCTCTCTATATATTTAGCTTACTTATTGACCATGCCTGATTTGCTGCAAACCTACTTTTTCCTATAAAGAATTTTCTATACTTTACATATTGGCAATATAATTAACAAATATATTAATAATCCTAAATGTTTAAAGAATCATGTTTAAATCATACTTCCACCTACATCCAATGAGCTCTACTTTAGTACAATGTACATAGAATTATCTTATACATACATACCTGTGAATGACTTGTTTCTAACTTAATTTCGTCTCGTAAAGTTGGAACTGTGTTTTAGTTTCTTCAATTTTATATCTTTGCTTCTATAGAACAATTATTAAATTTCATGTCTTATCTTTCTGGGCAAAATTAGAGTAATTAAGAAGCACAAAAGTACCTATTTAATTAGCCTACTTGTATCCTCAGAAGAATCCTTAGTTGTGAAAAATCTGAGGGAGCTTATCCTTAGTTAATTGAATGAGAGGATTTTTCACCATTTTACATTTTTCCCCACTCATTTGATTTAGTTTCGTTCACTCTAAAGTGGTGCACTATAAATTTCCAAACTGTATACTTTTGTCTAGGTAATATTTTGTTCAGACACTTAATCTACAGTCAAATCTAGGGTCGATATTAATCCTGTTTTGTTACCAGGAAGGCTCTGAATATATATTTATGATAACGAAGTATTCAAATATGAAAATAATTGAATTGGTCTTAAAGAGTAAGGGATTTTATATGTTGACATCTATTGAACAATTCAAAATGTAGTTTGAGGGCTGCTTAATGTCCCTTTCCTGTGGATATTGCTAACCCCCAGGCCTGGAGCGCTTGACTTACATATAGCTCCTTCTTTCCCCAGATAATTGTAGTCCGTATTTACTAAGGGGGACTTTATCAGTTTCAGCTTAATATTCATTGGAAAGGGCACTCCTAATTTAGAAGCAAGTGAATACAAGGCATTCTGTTTTTAATTACTTTTAATAAAAAAGGACCTGATTCTTTATTCTTTGAATACTCTAAATTAGATTAAACATTTTGGAGAGAAACAAAGCAGAGGGGAGTTGCCAGTGGAGAAATGTTTTGAAGACAAGTGTAAGCTGCCAATCCTTTTAAGGAATAAAGGAAACTAAGAAAAACAGCAGCTGCCATTTCAGCTCAATAACTCCAGTACCTCCTAGTGAAATCATTTTGAGACTGCTGAGTAGAAGTAGTTTAAAGGTCTATTGTAAAAGAAACAGGGATTTTATTCATTAATTAGACTCCTCAGATACTGTTGTGATTTTCTAAAAATGAATAACCTTTTATTCTCTGGTTATAATTAAATCCTTAAGCTCATTGGATTCCTGTGCCCCGTTTGATTTCACTTTAAGGTTTCACCTTTACTGATGCATTATACCAGGCCAGTCCCAGAAATGTTTTCATTTCTGTCTCACTTGGGTAAAAAAACAGGGTAGCTTTTGTTAATATTAAAACATGATGGGCAGTATATAAACTGCAGAATTGATAATGTACAAGTAATGGAACGAAGGAACGTTTTGTTTATGTATTCCCTAACTCAACATCAAATAGATAATAAAGACTTTTTCTTATTTTCTATATAGTGATATTTTTTATGTTGTAAAATATTGGACTTTTATGGTGATTATTTTCAGTTTTGCTGCTTTTCAGTTGAGATTGATTTGAAGGCACAACTTACCCCAGCATTTGGTATTTTGCTATCTAGCAAAATGTATGATAATGTCTATCACTCATTAATTCACACCTGATTAACTTAGAATTTCTGAAAATTTGAGTCTAATATGAAACTTTTTTGACATGGTAAAAAAGAGAACATGTTAAACAAACACTGTAAAAATTAGATTGGAAAAGTATACATACTTAGAAGTCTAAGTTTTTAAAATAGTTGAAAATGTTCAAAGCATTATTTTTCAATGTCTTTGATATATAATATGATATGATATGATATCACTTATTAATTACAACATTTACCTTTCTGAGAAATATTTGGTTGTTTTAGATCTTAACATCTTTCAAGTTATTATAGTTTCTTAAAATAACTGTTCTCAATTTATTTTTTTCAATGTCATAAAATTAGCATACATTTTAACCAAATAGTACAATGTATAAAAAATAGAGATCATCTCCTCTCACCCTCCTCACCAAAGATGCCCAATCATCAGGGCCAAGTACAGCATTTGAACATTGTAAGCCTTTTCTTTTGGTATTTGTACCTACATATCTAAATAGCTCATTGATATTTCTATTTCTTGATCTCTCAGTTTTAGACTATGTATCTATTAATGTTCCAGAACAAAGTAAGTACATTGGTAATGTAATGTTAAATTTTTGTAATTGAGATAGAGATAAAAAGAACATACCATTGTGTAATGGGGGTAAACTCAAGGAGGAGATGAATTCAAGAGTCATTTAATGGTAGTAGTAGTGATGAGTATTTCATCTTACAAATGAGTGAGGATACTCTAGGATAATGTAGGTTTGGAATAAGTGGGCAGATACTGGCATGGTTAATAGAAACATGAAATATAGGAAAGGGATTGAGCAATGAATGCCCCATGAGGAATTAAAGAGAAACGGAGACAAATCTTTCTAGAAGCGTGGATGAATAATAAGAGAGATAGGGCTGTAGTCCAAACGTTTAGGGTTTGTGGGAGAGTAAAGTGAAATCTTTCAGAAAAAGGTAAGTCAAAAATAGAGGACATAATAAGGCTGATGACCAAGTTATATTTATTGTGATACTGTCCTATCTATTAATGCTATACTAAATGTTTTTATACACGCTAACCCCTTGCTATAGATAGCATTGTCTTCATTTTATTAGTGAATAAACTTGGATCTGAATGATTAAATAACTTGAGACTCACAGTTGCAAATTTTAGAGCTGAGACTTTTACCCTAAGACCCTATGTCGATTCATAACTACAATCTAGCTTGCTAACTCTTCTTAATTAGGAAGGATCTTGACTCAACTCTTAACCACAATTGAACTTACTACTTTTTTTTTTTTTTTTTTTTTTTAGTTAGGGATTTAAGAGCTCAGTTAAAGTGAGTAAAAGGGTTTAGTCAGAATGGACAATATATGAGTATATGTAATATATGAATTTTTTTTAATAATAAGAAATTTCAAAATAAATTTACCAGGAGACTGGATCAGATACCAAGGGTACATATTCTGATTGTTTCCAAAGCAGACGCTGATCATCACATTTTAAGTAAAAATTAACACTAAGTAAAAATTAACACTTTAATTAGACTATAAATATTGCCTAAAAAAGAGGAAATGGATGTTTAGGTTTTACAATTCATTTTTTTTTAGTTTTGTCTCTCATTTAAAATTTTAAATAAAGGACAATTATAATAACTATGATAATGTTTTAATTAGAGTTAATTTTGTTTATAAGGAAAATACATGAACTTCTCTGTAATTGGTGACTGTCTTTTTAGGTGATTTTATTGTGTTTTTTTTTTAAATTAAATTTATTGGGATGACATCAGTTAGTAAAATACATAGGTTTTAAATGTATAATACTATAATACATCATTTATGTATTGCAATGTGTGTTCATCACCCAAAATCAATTATTTTCCCATAACCATATAGTTAACCCATATGATTTCATTCTTTAGAACCATGTCATTACACTAAAGGTTCAAGTAAGAATAGAAGAAGGGTATGTGTGGGACAGAGTCCCAGAGAGCAGTTTCCAGGCTCTCGGCCTCACATGGAAAGGTGCTGGCTCAGGTAGTAGATGGCCATCAGCTGTGACTGATTGGCCATCAGCTGTGACTGATTGGCCATCAGCTGTGACTGGTTGGCCATCAGCTATAACCGGTTAGCCAATTAGTGACTAATATATATATATATATATATATATATATATATATATATATATATATATATATCTATATCTGCTGTTGCTGCATTGGTTGGTTGGTTGGTTGGTTGGTCGGTTGGCAGAGAAGCAGATGGCAGGTTACAGATCGTGTGGCTCCTGCTTCCTGTGTTTCCAACCCAGCTGCCAGTGAGACTATAGTGTTATGACTGCCCTATCTGTGGCTCCGTGAGTGTTCCTTTTTGGCCTCACCATATCCTGCGTTCTTATGTGGGGACCCCGCATGACACCCTGCATGACAGTATGGTTTCTTCTTGGGGAATAGCCAACAGTCTGTTTCCCAAAAGTCTGTATTTAAGTGGCTCTCTTATGGTCCACAGTTTGGCTTAAGGACTTGATTCTTTGAATATATTGACATCATTTCTGTTTCTCTGGTATCTTTTCTCAGTGACTAACGGTGCAAGACTGATGTATGCTAACAGACTGTACCTAAGTACAATAATAAATAACTAACAGAAACCAGAGCTGTAAACACCTTTGTTGCTAGAGAAGTCTCTTTACTTCATTTACTTAAGCCCTTGCTGGGATCAGTTGCCTGGTGTTCCTGAAAGGAAAGTTAATTCATTTTAATTTTACTGTATCACTGAAATTATTTAATGCGTTCATGTCTTTATATGATAGTCTTACCTGAAGAATAGTCTGTTATTTGTAGCTTATTGTGAGGAGAAGGTATAAAGTATTATCTGGGCCCTTAATATGTGCTAGTGTATTGCAGTCTTTGAGTGCTTTTATTTTGGTTATCATTTACTGCAGCATTTTCAGGTTGATATGATTCTCATCCTACGCATGAAAAAACTGAGGTTAAAAAAGTATCATGCATTGTTCACAGCTTATAAATGGTTGAGTGAGAATTGTAGCCAAGGCCAATTCTATAACCCAAATGTAAAGTACTCGGTATACAATATTGTCGGTAGAACGTGTGTATTAGTTTCTTAGTGCTGCTGTAACAAATTACCACAAACTTGGTGGCTTAAAACAACAGAAATTTGTTTTCTCATTGTTGTGGAGTCCAGATGTCCAAAAGTAAGGTATTAGCTCCCTCCAAAGGCTCTAGGGAAGACACTTTTTCCTTTCCAGCTTCTGGTAGCTCAGTTTTACATGGCATATGCCAACATCATCCAGTCACCACCCCCATCTTGTCATGGGCCTTTTCCCTGTGTCTCCCTGTCTCTTCTCCTTTTCTGTCTCTTGTAAGGAAACTTGCCATTGGATTTAAGACCCTCCTTAATCTAGGATGCTCTCTATGCTAACCCTGTACCAAATGGGATCACGTTCTGAGGTTCTGGATGGACATATCTTTTGGGAGGCCTTTATTCAACCCACTACAATAAGCGTAGCCAAATTAAAAAAAAAAAAAAAAAAAAGTTAAAATTGTGAAATATAACAAGTACAGAAAATACATAATATATAATATACAATATTGTTAATAATTATAAAGTGATGGCCTGAGTAGTCCTTACCCATATCAAGACTTTGAACATCCCTAGCAATCTGAAAATGCAGGGTTTTTTTGTTGTTGTTGTTTGTCTGTTTGTTTGTTTTTCATGATTACCTCCCTATTCCTAGTCACTAGAATTATTCTGACTTTATGGGAATCACTTCCTTGCTTTTCTTAGAATTTTGCTACTCATGTAGCAAAATAATACAAATTGGCATATTTTTGAATTTCATATAATTAAATATTACTATATATTTTATTTTGTTATGCTTCTTTAATTAATATTATATTTATAAGAATCTCATATTTCATTGAGGGTGGCTGTAGTTAATTTGTTTTCTTTACAACTTAGTTATACAGTTTACTTTTATTGCATGTGTTTGTTATATTCTTTTTTATTGGCTATTACAAACCGTTATTACGACTATTTTTTGTATATTTATGCTAGTGTAACTGCAGTTCCATGTGAGATATATGCTTGCTAGATGATGACATTTTTTCAAAGTGATTGTAGCAGTGTACTTCTAATCAGAAGTTTATGAGTTCCTGTTGCTCTCACCTATTTAATAGCACATGGTGTTGGCTGAAATTTTATTTATCTGATCATTTCATAGGTGTGCAGTCAAATTCCATGGTAGTTTTCATTTAAATATTCCTAATTACCAGTGAAATTGAATAGTTTCATAAGTTTATTGGATTTTTACTTTTGTGAACTGCTTGTTTAACGCTTTTCCATTTTTCAATTTAATTATCTTTTCTCAACACTTTTTTTTTTCCTTATGATATAATTCTGAAAAGGAGTCCATTTTTGATTACATGTTACATGTACTGTATTTTCTGTCAGGTACTGGTTGTGTTTGCTCTCTTTTTATCATATGTTTTCATGAACAGAAGTTCTTTTTTTAATGTAGCTAATTTTATCCATCTGTCGTGCGGGGCGTCTGGCAGGGTCTTTGTTCCCGCTCCCCACAAGAGAACGCAGGATATGGTGAGGCCAAAAAGGAACACCCACGGAGCCATAAGTAGGGGAGTCATATCACTATATTCTCTCTGGTGGCATCCACCTCTCTGCAATCTGCTCTTGTTAGCTCAGCCGCCATCTTCTTGCTAGCCCCCATTTTTCTTGCTTTGTAGCCACAGCAGTTATATTAGTAGTCAATGGCTCACTGGTTACAGCTGACGGCCAACCAGCCACAGCTGATGGCCATCCAATCACAGTTGATAGCCATTTACTACCTGAGCCAGCACCTTTCTATGTGAGGCCGAGAGCCTGGAAACTGCTCTCTGGGGCTCTGTCCCCACACCATCTTTTTCTTTATAATTTGTGCTTTAACAAACAAACAACAAAAAACATTGCTAGTAATACTTCACATCGTAATTCTTCTTTCTCTTTGTATCTTTAACCAGCCCCTTTTCTGATTGACACATTTTTTTTTTTTTCTTAGTGTTGGTAATATATTTAAGTTGTAATCAAGTCTCACTTGTTGGGAGCAATTCTGTCATCTCAGGTGTGTTGTGTATTTCTTGAATATTGATTTTCACAGGAGGTCATTCTTAATTTGCTCATTTTCATCTTCCTAGGAGATTTGTTTATGTTGGGCCTTAGCTATTCAGTAAGTATGGGTGAAAGTGGGTTGGCTTTGAGATTAGTTTTACCATGATACTACTTTGAATAAAGCATCTCCCCGATTATTTCAATGTTGGTCATACTTCTTATTAGTTGGGTATCTGACTACATGGAAAATTTATTCTTTACCAAATATTTTACATATGACATTTCAATTATCTCGTGAAAGTCATTAATACATATATAACTATGATGGTTTTATTGTTGAAGATTATGAGATTTAAGGACATTAAATAACATATTCAATGACAAGCTAAGAGGTTAAGAGTTGAAATATGTACTCAAGTATGATTTTTTTTATATTCCTTGATGTCTCTCCTTAAATGCAGTTTTAAATGTAACAGTTACAATTTCACTTATTTTAAGTAATATCACCTATTAAAAAAATGAAATAGCCCTGTTCTAATTTAAACTACTTCCAGATTTCTTCCTATGGGCATTCTTGCCTTCAAATATTCAAATAAAATTATTTACATTTATTGTCCTTTCAAAAGTTATCGCTGTGGTTTTCCACGTTAGCTGTATGTAATGTTTTTTTTTTTTTTTTCCTTTTGAGGAATTTTGGAGTGAGGCATAGGGAATATAGCTTAGGCAAGTGGACTTTCTTGTTTGCTTTTAACCATGGGCAATACATAAGTGAAGTCAGGGCAGTATGAGCAAGACAAGAAAAAGATCCAGTTTGGAAAGCTTGTTTACTATTTGTGTGCAATAGATTTGACTATCGTTGCCTTTTCTGGAAGTTCATTCCTAAGAAGAAAATTTCCAGTTAAGCTAATACGGTTTTAGAATACGTACGTTTCATTGCTTGAAAACCTTGAAAATCAGATTTGTATGTTTGTAATGGGTTAAGTTGCAAGTTTTTATCTCAGGAATTAGTCTTTAAAAACCAAGTCAGGGATTCTAAACATTTCTACTAGATCCAACCCAGTGATGAAGACATCACTGAGGTTATGGAATGGGCAAGGGAAGTGGCGGGAGGAAGATGGGACTATGTATCTTTTGACCCTGTTACATGAAGAGATGAACATGTAGTAATACACTGATAATTTTTTAGGAAAATTAAAAAAATGCAATGAGTAGATTAATACAGTACCTTCAGATAATATGTGCACAGATGTAAGATTTTCTAATCCTCATTTGCCTTCTAGCATGAGGCTATGAAGAATTATTTAATTATTTTTTAGAAGTTATGATATTATCCATATAATACTGAATTGTCATGAAAATTTCATTATTCAAAATAAGCCTGAACCTAACAGCCTAATATTAGCCACTAAGCAGTGTGCTATCTTCAGCACATCCTCCTTTCCCACCTATGGTTGCTTTTCGGTGCTATTTCTCATTTTGAGAATTTTCAGTAGTTCCTAGATTTGAAATCCTAGCATACATATACTTCTTTAAAATAATTGAAGGTACTTTATAATTATAATCCCATTTTTTCCAGAATCAGAATGATAGAACACGTGGCTATTATGTGCCAGTCTCTCAGATGAATTATATTCGATCTTGCCGCTATTCTAAATACATATATACAATTAGTTGACATACATTGAAATCTGTGTAAATCTATATAATCATTCTACAGTGTGTTGGGAGTTTCCCTTAAAATCATGCTTTCCAATTTATTTTGCGTTTTTTGGCTCCATCTCCTGCTGTTGTAATCAGTAGAAGTCCATAGGGAGTGGAATTTCTCAAAATATAGACAGTTTTATTCAGAACATGAGTCCTGAACGCATTTCTTTTCATTTTTACTTTTCTTAGGGTATAAAGATCTACCTCTGACTTTAGTATGCCTATTACAGAGCCTGAACAGAGAGTATTTCCCCTTTTGCTTTAAGAAACAGATGGCAAAATCCTTAGTCTGCCAAGGAATTTTATTTGCTTCTAAATTCTGACTGTCCCATTATATGACTTTGTTATATTAAGATTTCAGTGATGCAAATAAGGGTCAAGGCTTCTTTGTTGATGAAATATTAAATCATTCTTTGGCTTTCTTACATCTGACAGTTATTTTCTACTTCATCTTTAAAAGCGGAAGTTCGTGAGCTTTTCATCCAGTGGAGTAGCAAATTTTATTCATGTTCAGATCCATTGAAACCTGCCAACTATATAAAAACAGTTGCCAATATGGTAAAAGTCTTCCTTGTGTTGTGATAGAAAGGGTTTCACTGTTCAGAGGTGAACTTAAAATAAAAATGTATTCCTCCATTTAAAAGAAAAATGTGTCTGCTTGTTCCAGGTGGCTTTGTACACGAATGAGGAACAAAGTAGATTCATTTGAAAACATCTTACATCTTAAATTATTTTTTCAGACTGTTTATGCTTATAAACACACACATATACGTACATATATACTCACTCACAAACACACATGCATGCGTGTCTGTTGTGAAAATAGCCTCAATTTAATGTCAGCTTTAAATTGGATACAGACTTTGGACTTGTTTTTGGACCAAGTAGAAAAGCAAGCAGGGATTTTTCTTTTTTCTCCTTTATATATATGCATTTGTTTTTTTGGACTGTAATTGAGATTTAAGCATCTAGATTTAAAAAGTATTCGGAATAAGCTGAATTTTTATATGTGAATGTCTCAACATTGGTGTGGTGTTTCTCCACCATCTGAGGTCCTTTTTAGTGATACTGTTTTCTATCTAATCATCTATAGTGGCAAACATGGTGTCATAGTTAAAAACATCAAAATCCTGTTGATTTTGCCTCTTCTATGTTTCCCAATCATTTCTTCTTCTTCTGTTCATACTGTTACTGCCCTAATTCGGGACTTCGGTTCCTAATATCCAAATATTCGCAAGTTTCTATCTGGCTGTTTTGCTTTCTAGTTTTTCACTACTCGAATTCATTCTAAAGATCACTTTCAGTATCATTTTTCAAAAATATAGTTATTACCCCATTATTTTTCCTGCTACAACATCCTCCATGGCCTCTGGTTTTTGGAGTAAGTTTCAAATTGCTTAGAAACTGCACAGCACTATACATAGCCACTGCCCCCATAAGGCTCTTTATACTTAAATGTAAATTGAATTAAAAGTAAATAAAAGAAATTGAGTTCCTCAATCACAGCCCCATTTCAAATACTCCAAAGCCACGTGTGCTACTGACTCCTGAATTGGACCGCACCAATCTAGACTATTTCCATCATCACAGAAAGTTCTGTCTGACAATCCTGTCTAGAATGTGATACCAACGCTTCCAGGACCATGTTCCAGCTTACTTTTCTAGCCTCCTCTTTTTCTACACAATGTGTACACACTTGTGTGATCTGGTCATATGGATCTAACTGTTGAGAGCATCAATCATTCGATCGACCAACTTTCATTGAGACCCTAGCAGCACTATTTTATTTCAAGCACTTCCATGAATCAAAACATACAAAACAAAATTACTGTTATGAAGTTTATACTAATGGGGGATTATAAATATCCAAAATATTAAAAATGTGAAATATCTGGTGGAAAGGGTAGTAGGAAGAAAGATTTTAAATGGTGATGTTCAGAGAAGGATGGGTGAGTAGTCACGTAGGTTGTTCAGGAAAGGCCCTTTTGACAAGGGGATATTTCAACAGAGCCCTGAATAAAGTGAGGAAATGAACCAGGTAGCTCTGTGGGGAAGTATAAGCCTTCCATTCTGCTGCCATCAAGCTTTTGCCCTCTTAAGTTTGTGGGGATATCATTTATAAAGTTCACAGCATCATTAAGTGGTAGCTTGTTATCTTGCTATAAAGATGTTTGGTCTCAAGCCAGAATGTAATCAGGGTCATAGACTTTTAGAGTTAGAGGCAACTATAGAAATCATCTAATCTATTTGCTGATTTTAAGGAGGAGGCAGCTAAGATTTAGATAGGTGAATTGATTTGTCTTAAGTGACCAAGTGGAGTGATAGTAAAATGGCTATGAGAAGAGCCCTGGCCTCCTGGCTCCTGCTCTTGTCCTGGGTAGGACTGAGTTTTCTGAGCAGAGCGGGTCCTCTTCTAACGGCATTTCATCCAACATTGTTTTGTAATGATGATGAGATGCCATAGGATGTTAACTCTTGTTTATATCAATTAGCCCATGGTAAAATTGGTATCCTTATACATTGGTCCAGAGCCTATTGATGACATTAAGTGAGGACTTAACTGTGATGAGATTGAAATGTGGAAGACCTTGGACCTTTCAAGATTAGAACACAAAAATAAAACAAAACAAAAAACCTTTATTTTGGCTTTCTTCAGAATTTTGTTGATATTTATGTTTCAAATAAACCATTTGTTTTTCACTTTATACTGCAGAGTCTATTTGATCATTCACAAACATATTTGCAATGATTTCTACATGTAGCTATCTTTTAAATTTTAATTTCCCACTACTGTAAAATATTTTTAGCATTGTAATCATGATACATACACATAAACACATACACATATACACATACACAAAACCCAAACATTTCCTAGTGTGTAGTCCTAAATAGCATAAAGTAATGGATTTTAATTGAATTGTGGCTTTATTCTCCTGATGAAATCCTGAAGAATTACTCTAAAAATTCGCATAGAGCGTGGCCTAATAGTACATTTTCTACACCATCTCTAAAGGATTAGAAGTTTTGCACTCATCCTTGGTAAGTAAGGGGTAAGACCCCTCTGCTATGTGGAGTGCAAGTTTCATGGCATATTCCTCAAGGTTAATAGCTTCGTGGTATAATTTTATTACATTTATTGTATTGTCAATGCATAGTAAGAACAGAAGGTGCATCTTTAATAACTCTGAAAACAGTGATTTGAACATGAAACTACAACTACTGAAAATGTATATGAATTTGTATGTTTTTCTCTATAATTTTTGGGAAATTATTTTCTTGTTATATCAATAAAGCTTTCTTTTACAGGTATCCTTTCCATATAATAGACAATCATTCCTCTTCTACAGTGTATCTATGATTAAATATCTTATATGAATATGATAATTATTTTTTTATAAACAAAAAGGTAAATATGTATTGTAAATACTTTTAAAAAACTAATATTATTTTTTTTTTTTTAGTTTCAGGTATACAAAGCGATGTAATAGTTATGCATTTTCACCCTTCACAAAGTGACAAGCCCCCCAATCTACTACCCCTCCGATATCAACTATAGCTGTGGCAGTTACTTTGACTATTCCCCCATCTGGCACCCTATATAATCTTTACATTATTGATCATATTCCCAAATTATATTTCGTGTCCCTGTAGCTATATTGTGACTACTAATTTGTATTTTCTAATTCCTTCACCTTTTCCCCAACTCCCCAACCCCCCTGCCATCTAGCGACCATCAGTTTTTTCTCTGTATCTCTGAGTCTGTTTCTGTTTTGTTTGTTTATTTATTCTGTTCTTCAGATTTCACCTACTCATATAAGTGAGATCATAAGGTATTTGTCTTTCTCTGTCTGACTTATTTCACTTAGCATACTATTCTCTAGGTCCATCCACGTTGTTGCAAATGGTAAGATTTCATTCTTTATGACCATGTTATACTTTATTCCATAAATGTACCACAGTTTCTTTATCCAGTCGTTTATCGGAGGGTATTTCAGTTGTTTGCGTACCTTGGCTGTTATGAATAGCGCTACAATAAACATAGGGGTGTATGTATTTTTTTGAATTAGTGTTTTCGATTTTTTTTATAGATACCTGGGTCATGAGGTAGTTCCATTTTCAATTTTTTGAGGTACCTCCGTACTGTTTTCCACGGTGATGGCACAAATGTGCAATGCCATCACAGTGCGTGAGGGCTTCCTTTTCTCCACATCCTCACCAGCACATACTTACTAACCTGTCTCACTATCACTCTGTGTTTGCTTCTACGTATTAGGTAGATCACCTATGTGTCTCAGTTTTTGCTGGATGACCTTCTGTAGTATGTGTCCTTTATATCAAATTGCTCAGTCTCCCTAATATCCTGTGTGTGTGTTCCAGAGGTGTCCCTTGTGTTGTATATGTTCTCCTGTTGTAGTTGAGAGCCTTGATTGCTTTTAGCACATCAGTGGGTGGAATTGACTCCTATGTTGACTGACTGTGTGGATTGGCTACACCCACAGTGTATGAGCTGCTGTGTGAGGGCTGAGCCCTCAGAGGAGGCATCACCCCTGTGGTCCTTTGTGCCTGGTGAGAATTCCCTTTGGTTGTGCCGCTCGTGAGTCAAACCAGGTAGTGTTCTGGTTTGGTTTGAAACTGGCCTCTCTGTTGTATTGTTTCTCATGTCTCTTGGGCAGGGCTCCGATGCTGGGCAGTTTCAGCCCTGCCTGTTACCAGCCCATGGCTGCCTGGTTGGTGCCTCAAAGCTGTCTGCAGTTGGTTGCTGTCCGTGCTAGACCTATAGACATATGGGTACAGCCTATCTCAACTAAGGCTGGCTGCCACCAATATTAGGCTTGAGGCAGCTTAGCAAAGGTCCAGGGTCCCCTATGCCTGTTGCCACCTGTCAGTTGCTTGTAAGTCCCAACTATTGAAAGAGACTCCTTAGGAGCCTGTGTCTGGCTGGTTGACCTAGTGTTGAGAGTGCCCTCAGTGATGCAGCACTAGCTGCATTCATTTGGAGTTCAAGTAATTCACGAAATGTGAGCGGTAGTTTCTACAACGTTAATGCAGATTCAGATCTTATGCCTATGACCACCTTATATTGCCCCCCGAGTACACTGCAGCCAGCCTCCACCTCAGGCTTCCAAATTCCCAAGAGCTCCTCCCGAGTGGTTGCAGTGCTATTTTGGGGTCACTGTTCACCACTAAAATCTCCCTAGGCTGTTGCGGATTGTTTGCTGCTGTAAGAAACCTCCTCTGTGGTTTATGGGAGTGAAGCCCGTCACCCACGCTCCCAGAGTGCCCCTGGCAATGCAGCTGTAGGTGGGCTGGGTGCGTTTGCGAGGGTTACAGGTGTGGTCAGTGGTTCTTATAAATTCCGTGTAGTCTTGGCTCCTGGAATGGTGCTAGGCCCAAGACCACCCCACAAAACAAAACAAAAACAACAGCAATAGAACAAATACACACATACTCAAAACCACATGCAACAATCAAAACAAACAAAAATGCCAAACAAACAAAACAACAAAACATGAAAACAAAAACAAAACAAAGAAGC